>NC_077227.1:514287763-514505263 GCF_027887165.1 Monodelphis domestica | reverse complement strand
TTATATACATATAATTTTGTATATATATATATATATATATATATATATATATATATATATATATATATATACACACATATGTGGAAAGGCAGGCACCTAGACTTGTAATGATTGCTATTCCATCACTTTTTGTTTTGGCATTTATAACAGTCGGAGTCTTCCCCCATACCTTTAATATCTTCCCCCTCTTTCAGACACTTTATGGATTGATTTCTCAATAGCCTGATGACTGCCTTGGCCTCAGCATGGCTATCCTCCTCCATGTCTATTCTTCCGAATCTTGTTTTCTCTATCTTTGTTCCTTTAAGTGCTATTTGTACATCTTCTATAAGGATGCCTGGGACTGTGATGTTAAAATAACATGGAATGGTTCCACTGTTCTTGGTGATAATTTGTCACAAAAACCTATGGCACATCTTTTCCATATTTCTTCTTTCATTGTCCTTCCAGTTTTATTGTTAAATGTTCTTGGGATAATAATGGTTAGCTGAGTGTCTTATAAAGTTTTTTAAAATTATTTTAATTTCCATTGTTTTTCTCTTATTTATGAAACAACACAGCTTGTATTCTTCCACTAGCCACAAAATTTTACAAATGACTTTAGATTCTAAATTGTTTTACCCAAGTTTAGTTTGGTTTTTTTTTTTTTTTGGTCTCTGGTAATTTATTTATATTAGTGAAACTTTTGGGTGAAAGTGTTACATTTACTTTTTATGTCTTTTTTTCAGTCCTCAAATTTTTTTCATTATAAATTTATTTTTAAAAAGGTCATGTTTGACTTAGTGTATGTAGATTGGAAGTTTAATAGCTATTCATAGATCTAATTCCAATATTTTTGGCATGGAAGCCTTAATCTGTTCCATTTCTCCAATCTGGACCAGTTCACTTTTCTTTAGGCAGCTTGCCACCTCTCTTCCCCCAGGGGCTCACCATTTTTGTGTCAGATCAAGCGCAAACACCCAAACAGCATTAGCCTATTGCAGCTCAGAACTCCCAGACTCAAGTGACCTATTAGCCTCAGTCTCCCCAGAAGCAGGAACTATAAGTGTTCACTCCAGAACCAATTTATTCTTCTAACTTGTACAGACTTTGATCTTTGATCTGACAAATGAGTTCTCTGTACAAATGATTCAAGAATGACTCCTGTGTCATGAATGAGTCATTTCCTTTCTGTTAAAATACATTAGAATTCCTTTTGTATGTATGATTTGTGCCATAGCTAGCACTGTCTGATTTTTTTTTTGATAAAAGTATTTGTGATGTCTGAATATAAAGCATTTCTGGAGCCTACAAATATTTGTCCTCTATCATCCCTAATTTCTGATCCATATTTTCAAGTAATTGAGTATCAAAGTATATGTTGATCTAGGTCTTAGTTCTTTGAAGAATTTCTCTACCTTTTAAGCCATTGCAAGAAGTGCCATGGTTCAAATCTTGACTCTGCCATAGGCTGTGTTTAGGATCTAAGTGAAGTGACTTTATTACTCTGGATCTCCATTTCTTTGTATGTAAAATGAAGAAAGAGAAACTAATGAGGTCCCTTCCAATTTGAAAGTCTTTGATCCTATGTTGGAACAGAGATTTCTCTTTATTTTCATGGTAGTCTTTTGTTTTAACCTATTGATGTATTTCACTAAGATTTTTAACCGCTCTGTAATATTGTGAACACTTTTATATAAGATGACTAACAGCCTCATGAAATTGTATTTTTAATTGCTTTTAGACACATGATAAAACCAAGTGCATTATATATTTATTTGTCTCACCAAAGAGAACCTATGAGCATACTCCTTTTTTTTTCTAGTTTTGGTTATGGTGAGAATTTCAAGTTCAATAAAATTCAATTCTTCAAATATTTTTACATGTTAGTCATTGGACAGAGATCTAGAACTTAAAGCACTGGTGATTATGGTGAAAATACTAAGCTAGCAAAGCAACTTAAAAGCAAAACAAAACAAAATTCTAATTTCTAGATTTGCATAATATTTTTCAGCTGCCTTTTGCCTCTTGCCTCTCCAAGAGAATACTTCCTTGGTGCTAGAATGCTAAAGGTACGGTCTCTTTTCCTTTTGAAATCTATTCACAAGTGCTTGCTATTCACTTATATTCACACTGTAGGGTAAATTATTAGTTATTCATATCAGAACTATTAATATTAGTAGTGTGAAGATTGGATTTAGCTATCTCCTGATTGTAACAATGAAGATACTTAGCTCTTTCTTTATTGGGAAGACTGAATTGTAATCCACAATCTATTTTTTAGATTTTCATCCCCAAAAGATGATAACTCAGTATTTTAAGTAGATCTACCCATTTTAACTACAAAAGGTGTTAAGTAACCACAAAAGATGATCTAACCAAAAAAGGTGTTAAGTAACCCAAAAGGTATAATCTAACCAAAGAAGGTGTGAACTAAAGAGTGGGCAGTCCTGGAGAAAAGTGTCTGTTGTGATTGGTAGATGTGAAATTTAGGGGAGGTGACACAAGAGAAAAAGATCTTTAAAAAGAGGACCAAAGGCCAGAAGAAGATATATTCCATATTTAGTTCCAGATTCAAGTGGATGGAGGATCTCTGACTCAGAGTTGAACTGGAGGAACTGGACCCCTGGAGGAACTTGTGCAGGAGACCTCAGACTGCTTTTCCATTTTAGAAGGTCAGCATTGGTGAGTGGTAAGCCCATTGTCTTGAGACTTTTTCCCTGGCCGGGACTTAGAAATTCTAACTGATATCAGAAGAAGCCAGATCTCTCTCTCTCTCTCTCTCTCTCTCTCTCTCTCTCTCTCTCTCTCTCTCTCTCTCTCTCTCCTCTCTCTCTCTCTCTCTCTCTCTCTCTCTCTCTCTCTCTCTCTCTCTCTCTCTCTCTCTCTCTCTCTCTCTCTCTCTCTCTCTCTCTCTCTCTCTCTCTCTCTCTCTCTCTCTCTTCTTTTTTCTCTCTTCCTTAATATCTTCCCTCTATTGTAAAAAACTACCATAAAATCCATTTACTTTAGTAATTCATTTTGGGATTTAGAAATTAAATCCCCATCAACCACCTAATTAATATATTTCAGTCTCAACCACAATTAATTTTAACAGTAGTAGTATTACTTGTATAGTTTTATCTCTGACTGGCTTTTTCTCTAACCAGAGAATAAAAAGGCTTTATCCATAGGAGGCAGAGTTATATTAATACTTGTTTAGAATGTCATGGAAGGGGAATTCATGTTTGAGTTATGGATGACCCTTAAAGGCTTTGATAGCTTTAAGACTTTGTGATTTTGTTAAAGAGATTTCGGGAATCACTGAGTAGAGATATGAGGCAGGTATATGTAGAAAGTCCATCTGAAATCATGACAGGTACTGCGCAGCCACCTGCTCTCTTCAAGTAAGGCTAGACCTAACTACTAGACCAGTGATGGCAAACCTATGGCACACATGCTAAAAAGGGCATACAGAGCCCTCTCTGTGGGTACACCTGCTGTCTGCTGCCAGAGATCATTACTAGAAAGCCAGAGGGACTTGGGGAGGAGCTACTCCCCTCCCCCTATCCATGAACTTGAGGACATTCCTTACTTCCCCTGCCCCTCTGCCCAAAAGCCCAATGGAGTGCTTCCTTCCTCCCAACTGGGGTAAGGGAGGGAGCGATGTGAGGCCGTGAGGTACTTGATATCTGGGGGAGGGGGGGCAGGCACAGAACTTGGTCTGGGGGGTAGAGTGGGAACATTCCATCTCTAAAATGTCCACCATCACTGCACTAGACTATATATTTAAAGACATAATCAAGCCATATGTCCTAGTGCCCAGAATACCTTCTCAACTTGGCTATTGGGTGACTTTCTGTTGGACTATATCTCTGATTTTAAAATAGATGAGGTTGGGGAAATAGGATTTAAGTTATTTATCTCATTTGAGAGTCACATTTGTTGGATGTGTATTCAGTTTCAATCCAACAAAATACTGTCTACCAAACAAGTTATTAGATTCTAGGCTTTAAAAACTAGATTTAGTAAAGACTCTGAAGGTACAGTGCAGTGAGCTAGAACTCTGAATTTGGAGTCAGGACACCTACATTTGAATTTTGACAGTTACTAGCTATATAATTATGAACAAGACACTTAAAAATTCTCAGCTTCCATTTTTCCTGCTTAAAAACAGAGTAATAATACAAGGTTTGTTTCCCCTCTCTCAAGTCTCCCATCATATAATTTTTAGTAAAATATTTTAAAGTTTTATTGATGTCTTTTGCTTTTATATCTCAGTTGTTTTTCAATAAATTCTCTCCTACTATCATTAAAGTTGCACTACATTTTGAGAGAAAAATAATTAATTAAAGCCAATTGACAAAGGAACTACATCTAACAATATATGTAGAATTCTGTACTTCTCCTCAACCCCTCTGCTGAGTCCCTGGTGCACTGGATATAGTGCCTCATTTGTGGTCAGGAAGACCTAAATTCAAATCCACTTACTAGTTATATTACCCTTGACAAGTCACTTACCCACCAAGAGTAAGATTCCTCATCAGAAAAATGGAACTAAAAACAGTACCCACCTCACAGGGTTGTTGTGAGGATCAAATGAGAAGATAGAATGAGCTTAAATAACTTGAGAAATAGAAAAGCTATATATGTATAATTTGAAAGTTTATTTACTTGCTTTCTATAAAGAATAAACTTATTTACTTGTGAATTTTGAAAAAATAAAATTTTCATTTTAATTGTAACCACATAGTGAACCCTACCATGTGCTTCAGTTTCTGGATGATACTCAGACCAGCTGGTCACCTCTTTCACTTGTTCCATCTTCATTAAACTCTTTCATGCATAGCCAAGTCAAAACTATCATGTATGTGCATCAAATCCTCATTCTTTGGATACTCTTAAAGTTAGGATCATGAAAGCAAATATTTCAGGACCCGAACAGCAGCTGAAGGCAGTTTTAACAAAGGCTGAAAATCGACTTCAGTGATATATAGCATAAAGTGGTGGAGACATCGAATTTAATAAAAATATCAGTATCTTAAACCTTTAAATATTGTAATGAGCCTTTTAAGTATTTTTTAGTAAGTTAGCATTTATGCTTCTAAAATGAGTAAAACTTAAACTACACTAAGACTTTTGGGACAATCTGTGTGTAAAATGCTTTACAAAACTTAAAGGTCTCTATAAATGCTATTAACACTTTTGTTGTTACTGTCAAGAAGAAGGAAGCTTGATTCATCCTCTTTTCTCTGGGACCAAGCTTATTTGTGGCCTTCTAGAGGTATTTTCATTTATATTAATGTTGTTATTCTCTATGTTCTCTCACAAGGTTACTTTGAGGAAAACATTTTGTAAATGTTAAATTTTGTGAACTATGTAACTATGAACTATTTTAACTACTCATTACTTAGAGTTTAGGGTATATGGAGGCTGAAGTAGGCAGAATATGTCCACAGATAATTGTGATACAAGGGAAAGGGAGATACGTGTAAAGAAATAAGTTGGTTGGAAGGTGGGGTAGGAAACATGAAAGTTATACTTAAAAGCCAATAAGCTATACGTGGAAAGGTGGTAAATTCTTGTGGCCTTTAGTTAAAATGGGTGATAGAGATAAATAGCATAAGAATAACATGGTTAAGCTAGACAGTTAATAAGCTTTTTATTAAGTATTTTTATACACCAAGCTTAGGGAATATAAAGAAAGGGAAAAAATAGTCCCTGCCGTCAAGAGGCCCACATTCCAGTAAGAAGATGACACACAAAAATGACTATATATATATATATATATATGTATGTTTTTCCATAAATATATATATATACATAAATATATATGAGTAAATGGAAGATAATCTCAGAGGGAGGGGGTGTATCTGTGAGTGACAATGTGGACAATGTGAAAGACTTCTGGTAGAGAGTGGGATTTGGACTTAGCTTTGGAAAGGGCCAGGGAAGCTAGGAGTTGGAGGTCAAGAGGCAGAATTAACATGATGTTATAGGTGACTAGGTGTATCAGTGAAGGAAAAAGGATAAAAGATGTCTCCTACTTTGTGAGCCTGGGTGACTAGGAGGATGGTGAGGTCATCAACATTAATAGATAGGTTCCAGGGACAATTAGGTTGTGGAGGAAGGATGACTACTTGGTTCACTTTGAAGGACATGATGATTTTGAGGTTCTCATATAGCTTAGAGATACGAAACTTGCTACTGACATGGAAGAGCATTGTTCCAATAGAGTGGCAGCATTAGAGAGTAGATTGGGAGAGTTTGAGAGTAAGGTGGTAGGAGGCTGTGTGTAGACTACTCTCTTTTTTATGCTTTTATTTACATATTTTATTTTTCAAATTACTGAAAAATCAATTTTTAACATAAAAATTCCCTCCCTCCCCTCACCCCTCAATGAGAAGGCAAGCATATGCCTGTGCAGTCTTGCAAAATATATTTTGTATTAGTCATGATGTAAAAGAAAACACAAACCAAAATATCCCCCAAGAAAAATAAAGAAAAAAAAATCATGCTGTGATCTGCACTAGACTCTATCAGTTCTTTCTCTGAAGGGAAATAACATTTTTTTTTTATCATCATAAGTCCTTTGGAATTGTTCTGTTAAGAAAAGTTAAGTCATAGGAAAATGAATGCTATCCACATCCAGAGAAAGAACTGTGGGAGTAGAAACATAGAAAGAAAAAAAAAACCCAACTCTTTGATCACATGGTTCAATGGGGATATTGGGGATGTAGACTCTAAATGATCACCCTTGTGCAATTATCAATAATAGGGAAATAGGTCTTGATTAGTGATACATGTAAAATCCAGTGGAATTGCATGGCAGCTGTGGGGGGGGGAAGGGACAGGAAGAACATGAATCATGAAACCATGGGGAAATACTCTAAATTAGTTACAGTTAAATAAAATTTTTCAATTAAAAAAAAGAAAAGCTAAGTCACTCACAGTTGATTATCATATAATATTGCCGTTACTCTGAACACTGTTCTGGTTCTGTTCACCTTACTCTGAATCAGTTCATGTAAGTCTTTCTAGGTGTTTCTGAATTCCTTCTGCTCAACATTTCTTATAGCAAAATAATATCCCATGAAAATAATAAATCACAACTTGTTCAGCCATTCCCCAATCGGTGGAAATCGGGTAGTTTTCCACTATAAAAAAAGGCTGCTATAAGTCTTTTTGTACATTTAGGACCTTTTCCTCTTTTTCTTAAAATGTGGATCTCTTTGGGATACAGCCCTTGTAGTGGTATTACTGAGTCAAAGGAAATGCATGGTTTTATTAACTCTTTGGGCATAGTTTCAAGTTGCTTTCCAAAATGAATGGATCAATTCACAACTCCACTAATTCCTTTAGAGTATGCTTTCTAACATTCCACCCAAAATTGTCATTTTGCTTTTGTCATATCAATATGATAGGCATAAGGTGGTAATGGAGGGCTTTTGAATTTTGTATTTCTCTTATCAATAGTAATTTATAGTATCTTTTTTATATCACTATAGATAACTTTGATTTCTTCTTTTGAAAACTGTTTATATCCTTTGACCAATTATCATTTTGAAGAATAACTTGTATTCTTATAAATTTGATTCAGTTCTCTATATGTTGAAAAATGAGTACTTTATCAGAGAAACCTGCTGTAAAAATTTTTAATGGTTATGATTACTGTGTATTTCCTTCTATCCTATTTTCCCTCCCACCCATTTATCCTTCTCTCTCTCGACTTTTACCTTGCCTCTCCTCAAAATGTTTTGCTTCTGACCACTGTCTCCCCACAATTCACTCTCTCTTCTCTTAGCTCCTTCATGACCCCTTCTCTTTTCCCTTCTCTTCCTACTTCCCTGTAGTGTAAGAGATTTCTATTCTCAATTGATTACATATTTTTTCCCCTCTTTGAGCCAATTCTGAGACTAAGGTTCAAGCACTGTTCACCACTCCCACAACTCCATGTTCCCTTACCCCATAAAAGTTCTTTCCTACATCTTTTATGTGATAATGTGCCCCATTCTACTTGTCTTCCCTCTTTTCACAGTGCACCCCTCTTTTTTCACCTCTTATTTTTATTTTTAAAAATATCATCCCATTGCAGTCAACTCAAACCTGTGGCCTCTATGTATACTCCTTCTAAATGCCCTAATAATGAAACAGTTGATGAGAATTACAAGTATTAGCTTCCCGTGAAGGAATGTAAAGAGTTTAACCATATTAAATACCTTACAATTTCTTTCTTTTTTGCCTTTTTATACTTCCCTGGGGTCTTATATTTAAAATCACATTTTCTATTCAATTCTGGTCTTTTCATCAGGAAAGCTTGAATATCTTCTACTTTTTTAAGTTTCCATTTTTCTCCCTGAAGGATTATACTCAGTTTTGTTGGGTGGGTGATTCTTGGTTGTAATCTTTATTCTATTGCCCTCTGGAATATTTTATTCCAATCCCTCTGATCCTTTAATGTAAAAACTGTTAAATCTTGTGTTATCCTGACCACAGCTCCATGATATTTGAAGTGTATCTTTCTGGCTACTTGCAATATTTTCTCCTTGACCTGAGAGTTCTGGAATTTGGCTACATTATTTCTAGGATTTTTCATTTTGGGATCTCTTACAAGAAGTGATTCATGGATTATTTCAATTTCTGTTTTACCCTCTTGTTCTACACTATCAGGGCAACTTTCTTTGATAATTTCTTGAAAGAAAATATCTAGACTCTTTTTTTGATTATGACTTTCAGATAGTCCAGTAATTCTTAAAGTATCTCTCCTAGAACTATTTTCCAAGTAAGTTGTTTTTCCAATGAGATATTTCACAATTTCTTCTATTTCTTCATTCTTTTGACTTTTATTTCTTGATATCTCATGGAGTCACTAGCTTCCACTTGCCCAATTCTAATTTTGAAGGAATTATTTTCTTTGTTGAGCTTTTGTACTTCTATTTTCAGGTACCAATCGATCAATTCTACTTTTTATCAAGTTCTTTTCCTTATGTATCTTTTTCCATGTTGCCATTTCTCCTTTTTAAGAAATTCTTCAGTGAATTTTCATGCCTTTGTCATTTGGCCTATTTTTAAGGTGTTTTCTTTAGCAATTTTATGCCTCTTTTACTAAGCTGTTGACTCTTTTTTTTTCATTATTTTCTCACATCATCATCATCCCCCCCTCTTTTATTTAATTTTTAAAAATCCTTTCTGAGCTCTTATAGGAATTCTTTTTTGGCCCAAGAGCAACTTTCATTTTTCTTGAGGATTTGGATGTAGCTATTCTGACTATGTTGTCTTGTTTTGAGTTTGTGTTTTGATTTTCCCCACCTCCATAAAGTAACTTTTTATGGGCAGGTTCTTTTTGTTGTTGTTATTGGCTCATTTCTCACCTAAACCTATTTCTTGACTTTTAACTTTATGTTAAAGTTGGACTCTGTTCCCATAGTGGAGGAGGCACTGTCCTAAGCTTCAGGATTTTTATGTTGTGATTTTCAGTGCTAGTTCTGGGGGGTGGGATAGGATCTATAAGTTTTCAGTTTTTCCAAGGTGGTATGATCTAAGGAGAGGTATGGTCACTGCTCTCCTAGCCTGTACTGTGATCTGTGAGCAACCATAAGCATATTTCCATCCTGGAGCTATGATGATGGTCCCTGCTTATAGCCATTTTCTCTCAAATGCTATTGCCCCTCCTCACTCTGAGACTGTGATCCAGAACCAAATATAGATAATACAATAGAGTCCTACATCCAATTCCAGCAAAGGGTCTCATGTAATCTCTTTCTGACCAGTTTCCTGACTTCCTTACTATCTATCTATGGGCTGAGAGCTCCAAAAGTCACAACTAATAATTTAATTACCCCCAAGTCCTGCTGCTGGCTACCTTGCATCAGGGCATGGGGCTTTGCTACTGGCTTACAGGGCTTGGCCTATGCTGGACTGTACTTCATTCTTACCCCCAGGGAACAGACCTTTCTTGCCAATCTTCTAACTTGTCTTAGAAAATTGTTTCACCTGTTCTTTTTATTGGTTCTGCTGCTCCAGCATTACTTTTGATGAATTATTTTAATGATGTTGGGGTGGGATTTGGGAGAGCTCAGGTGATTCCCTGCTTTTACTCTACCATCATGGCCTAGACTACTCTTTCTAAAGATTTTATAATGAAGGAGAGGAGAAGGGAGAGGAAGAATAGCAAAGTTAAAGGTTAGGGGAAGTAGAATGTGTTTGTAGGATGGTTGGAAGAATCAAATAGTAAGGGAGAGACTAGAAAGACATGAGAGAAGGGGAAAGCCCTTAGAGTAGCTGAGAGGGCATGGAAGGGGTAACTTTCACAAGGAAGAGGGCTGTCTCATTTTTCAAGACTGTAAGAAAAAGAGAGAAGATGAATAAGAATAATCAAAGGATTAGAGGAGTTGAAGAGTAGAACTGGAGTCAATCACTTGAGAGATTGTAAATGTATTTCATAAAATTAAAGATTATTCAAATGGAAAAAACATTTTAAATCAAATATATTTTAATAAACAGTACCAGTCAACAAAAACAGATAATCAAATAATCATACAATAGAAGAAAATCTTATGTAAACCATTAGCATTTAATAAAGTAGAACCAAATTAAGACAATAGACAAAAATGCATTTCCTTGGTGTCCTTTTCCAAATCTATCTAAAAATCCTCTACTTTTTTAAATAATAAAATTATAGTTCTGCTGATCTTGTTTGCCTCGCAGCTATAACTTTTTTCTAGTCTTTTTTAGCGGATAGAGTGACAGACTTGAAGTCAGGAAGATAGGAATTACAATCTCAACACTGACTTATTAGCTGTGTGATCAAAGGAAAGCCATTTAACTTCTCATTTTCTTTATCAGTGAAATAAAGATGTTACCTATGGCACCTTCTTCACAAGATTATTGTGAGGATCAAAAGAGATATAATATTTGTATAAAATGTTTTACAAACCTCAACATTGCTACATAACTGCCTGCTACAGCCTTGTATGGCTTTGTATTTATCATTTTAATAGCACCATAATATTTTATTATAGCTCCTCCTGCAAACTTATAGGGACCTAATTACATAGCTCCCTAGTAGGAAGCAGTTCATGATCTCAGCAGGGCTGAGCCTGGACAGGCTGAGATCTTGCAATCTTATTGTTCAAAGACTCTAGTGGAGCAGGAAATTAGGGTTCAGAGAGGGACAAAACATTGAGAGGCTGTTGGATTCAGCAAGACATCCATCACAAGCAGAGGGGGCATTAGCAAAGAGTGAGGGAACAGAGCCAGAGCAGGATTGGTCTCTTCCTCTTCAGTTGTGAAGTGTCAGAGGGTTTATTTTGTTACTTCTCCTCTTTCCCTCCCAATTCTCTTTCCAGAGATTTCCTGCTGGACCCTTCCACTCCCTTTTCATGGACCTTTCATTGAGCAGTGGTGTTTTTCTGTTAAGCTTGATCCATTTAATGAGTTCTCCAGTGTTTTGCTGAGTGTGACAGTAAATACTACCCAACTGTGTTAATGTTGGGGGGAGGAGGAGACAGCTCTGAAGAGTTTTTTTTTTTCTATTTTGCAGAGTATATAAGCCACTCCTGACTTACTGTAAAAGGGTATGACCTTGGAATTTGTTTTATAAGCTATTTATCCAGGGAAAGCCCCATTCCAAGACAAGAGCTGAGGCAGATCCAGAGGTCTACAGAGACTTTCTTTCTCACCCCTTACTTAGTTGGTCACTAGGCTAGTCTTCTTATGCTCCACAGTGACACCTGATGGGGGTTACACAATTATATAAATGCACCATACATTTATTCAAACATTTCCCAATTCTTCAGGGCTTCTTTGTCTTATGAATTGGTAATCCATCAATTTATCTAAATCAATAGCTGATTTTTTTTCCTTTGACATCAATTGTAGTTAAATGGCACTTTTTTATCTTGGGAGTTAAAAGAGACAGTAACATATATGGCACTTCAAGATTAAACTTATATATAATGATGATTATTTAAAAAACATTAGATTGTAACATTCAAAAACATCTGTGTAAAAATATATATTACAAACAATATAAATGCAAAATATGATTGCTATTGAGTTTATAAAATTAAATTACACAATATACATGTTATACAGAATACATGTATATACATATGCATTTGTTATATTTGAATGATATAAACTCAATAACAAAACCCAACATTTTATGTGAGTGCATTTATGTATGATTTCATTGATATAAGTGGCTCTTGGTGAAAAAAATTCATCTACCCATTTTAACACTTTCTCTGCAACTTGAAATCTTAAAAAACTGTCGAGAACACTAATATGTTAAATGACTTGACCAGGGCCAAACAGTCACTATGTGCCAAATGCAAGATTCTAATCCAGGCCTTCCTGACTTTAAAGTTTGAATTCTATCTATTTTGCCATGCTGCCCCTCCCCACCGTTCTTCTTTTCTGGCCACCTTCCCTCCCTCTGTCCGTCTGTCCCTCCCTCCCTCCCTTCCTTTCTTCTTTCCTCCCTTCTTTCTTCCTCCCTCTATCCCTCCTTCCCTTCCTTCCTCCCTCCCTTCCTTCCTCCCTCCTTCCCTTTGTTCCTTCCTTCGTTCCTTCATTCCTTTGTTCCTTCCTCCCTTCCTTTCCTCCTTCCATATCTCCCTCCCTTCCTCTCTCCCTCACTCTCTTTTCCTTCCTTCCTTCCTTCCTTCCTTCCTTCCTTCCTTCCTTCCTTCCTTCCTTCCTTCCTTCCTTCCTTCCTTCCTTCCTTCCTTCCTTCCTTCCTTCCTTCCTTCTTCCTACCTTTCTCCCTCGCTCCCTCCCTCCTTCCCTCCCTCCCTCTCTTTCTTTCTTTCTCTTTTCTCTTCTCTCTTTATATAATGTAGCACAATGTGATTTTAATGTGTATATATATATATATAAATAAATTGTAAAATCTTACATTTTCACTCCTCTTTCACATGCAATATATTATTTGATTCTCCTGATAAATCTGGAAGCTAGGTTAGGAAAACATTCTTGTCTCTATTTTATAGCTGCAGAAAGTAAAGTTCAGAAAGGTTAAACGAATGCTGCTGTGTGAAGTAAGAAGTACACAAATTTTCTCAGGATCATTTGCATATCTTTTATATCAATTCTCAGAGATCTTAATTTAAGTTATGTAATTTGGGGACTCCTTAGATGGAGAGTGAGGGTTGAAGGCAGTGAGGGAAGGGTTGATGAAATGGCTTCCCTCACTACCAGTCTCCAGGAGTTCCTGATTACTTAAGGGTGACACAACGGAGATCTCCCCTCGGTGAAAGACTGCCCCTTGATGGCTGTGCAGGCCCTCAAAGGCAGTGGGGAAGTCTTCTCTACAAGGAGAGGTATGTGAAACCCCAATCCGGATATGTGCTACTTTGGGGTGCTCACAAGCCTCCCCTTCGTGTCTTCTTGAAAGCTGGCAGAAGATGGAGTCTACCAAATGAGCTTATTCCCTTGATGTAAATAAATAATATTGAATTCGCTATCCGACTGCTCAAAATGCGTTTTAATTGTGAATTGGGGTAAAGGAGAAGTAGGTAGAGGTTAAGGGGTTCTAGGTCACCCTAATTTCTGAAATCTCTTTTCAATGGTCCATCCTCTGAGAAGGTGGAGTTTGCCACTTCTCCAAGTTCACCTTCCCTTCAATCCTATGTTTCTAAATAATCTAATTATAGAAATAAAAGGTCTTATAAGGCAGGGGAGAGATAGAAGGGGGGAAAGATAAAAAGGGGGAGAGAGCACTGCTCAGTGATTGGAGTCCAGTATCCCCATAGTTCATGAAGTGAAAGTCTTCAGAGTAATTCAGTTTTGTAACAGGAGCCAATGATGTTAAGATTTCTGTCTGTGCCAGAAATCTCCAAAGGTGTCTTGCAAACAGCTCAGAAAAACAGCTCCTCCTTCCACTCCCTTCTGTGTCTCTGAACTCCAGACCTCCTCAGGAGAATTTCCCAGAAGTCCTTGTCCAGTTTCCAACTGTCGTTCTTGCCTCATGCACCTGTAGATCTCTCAACATTCCATTCATCCCCAACAGTTCTCTTTCCTACTCCTCATCATTACAATTACAACCTGATGTTGGAAATCTATAACACTAATCCCTAATAAATGCATTTATAATATACATTGTTATAAGTTTTATATATGACCCTCAGCTTCCTCATCTATAAAATGACAGGCTAGGACTAGATGTATATAAGCATTTATTAAGTACTTACTAGATACTAAGCACTGGGGATAAAAATAAAGGCAAAAACCTCACATTTCAACAGGAGGAGACAACATGCCAGTAATTATGTGAGGGTGGTGCTGCATGTGTAGCAAAGGGTGAAGGTTGTGTGGCTTGAAAGTAGGCAGAATAGGCATCTTTAACCTCTTCTCTCCTCCATCCCTACTCCAAGAGAAACGATTCCCTTTCATAAGTGGAGTAGAAAGTTGAGGCCAGAAGCGTGTCCACTTTCCTCTCCATTCCCTTAAATATTATTGGTCTAGAAGATGTGATTTTCAGGTTCATGTTAAACTTTTGATCACTGTTTATGGGAAAAGGTAGAGTCCAAGTTTTATATTCAAGGCATGACTCTCTACCAAATACTTGTTCCAAAATGAACACAGATAGCAATTAGCAAAGAGATCTATTTATCTGAGTAGATGGTAAAACAGAAATCAGAGAATATATACCAGCCAATACAAAGTTAAGGAGCTCTCCCATTGGGAGCAAAGTAACTCAGCTCAACAAGAGAGAGAATTCTAGATCTTGTCCAAAGGGAAGTTTTCTCAATTCTCTAGCATTGTAAGCAGGGAATAGAACATGACAGAGACTGTCAATAACTTGGCTTTTTCCTAGAGTTTTTTCCTTCAGCAACGTGAAATTGGCATCTTTTTAAAAATTATATAAAGATATTTTATTTTTCCAATTACATGTAATAAAGTTACATGTAAGTTTTCAAATTTATATGATCTAAACTGTCTCTTGCCCTCCCTTTCCTCCCCCTCTCAGAGATGGCAAGCAATTAGATCTGGATTATACATGCATTATCATGTAAAACATGTTCCCATTCTGATCATTTTTATAAAAGAATAATCATATAAAACCAAATCTCTCTAACAAAAACCCAAATAAATGGAATTGGCATCTTCTATCTCTGGGCTAGAAGCCAAAAGTGACTGATGTAGCTCTGGGACCTTGAAGAGACTGAAGAGACCCAAAGAGATTTCCAAAGATACTAGAAATGCACAGTATTCTCTCTCTAGGCTCACCATTTCTGCCCTACTACTTACTCAGGTACAGGGTTTTGATCTTTACCAATAAAGAGAAAATCCTGTGCCAATGGGCTTTGGGACATGGGATACATATGTGTCACAAGATGTGCAGAGTATGAATGCAAGATAATTTCAGAGAGAAGGGAGAGGAGATGTGGTGCAGGAAGAGAGGCTACCTGCAGAAGATGACTTTTGAGGTAAGTCTTAAAAAAAGTCAAGAAAAGTAGGAGTTGGAGGCAAGGAGGGAGATTGTTCCAAGCTTGGGGGTCAGAGAAACTAGTCATGTCTCCTTTGGTGTATGCAGTGGCAAAGAGATGTCCTTCAGAGAAACTCCTCAAGCTCTCCAGGGTAGAGGGGGTGGAAAGTGGTTATAGTAAAGAGAAGGATAAGTTGTGAAAGGCTTTAAATGCTAAACAGGATTTTATATTTGATCCAGGAGGTAATTGGTCCCTTTCAGCTCTAAATCCTATGATTACTACTCACAATATCAAATAGCATTTCCTTTTATTTATCCTAAAACTACTTTTCTTTCTAGTTGAAAAGTCCATTATTTAGTTCCAGAGTAAAAACTCTTCCCATGGAGTCTTTGGATACTGTTACTTTCAGAAAGAAGAAAATCTTAGAAACTGTCAGTTAACTATCATAGCTTGAGAAGTATGAGAGAGGCAGTGAGAAACAATGAAAAGAGCTATCATTCCCATGAAGACTGGTAATTAGTACTAATGGATGAGAATCTTTTAAAGATTTATGCAATTGTCATTTTTGAAAGAATTTAACTGACATTTTGAGGTGAATTCCTAAAGGGGAACTGAGTTTATCTTTCACTGTTTATGGAAAGTTAACTGAGTTAGATTTCATTTTTTGAAGAAAAGCAGAAAACCACCATTTCTGAGAAGTAAGTAAAATATAATTCTGAGAGGATCTGTGTGAAGCTCATTCTGGAGAAAAATGATTTTTTCGGACTGTGATTTCAGTGGTTTCGAAGACTTGACAGTTAGTAATTACTGAGAAAAATTCTAGTTAACAACTTCTTCCTTCCCCTGTTTTCTCAGAACACAGAGGTGCTTCTGGTTGGAACTATTCTCACAGCCAAATTGTTTAAATATTTTTCTATTTTTCTGCATTGGTTACCAAAAGTAAAAGTAATGTTAGTTTAACCTTGTAAGTGTTGATGTTTGGGAATGAGAGAGATGAGAAAACTTATGAGAGAAGACATTTCTTCAGTTGTCCTGGAGTAGGGTTTTGGCTTAATGGGAGAGATTGAGATAATTCTAATTCATATGCCTTAGATTGCCTTTGAACCCAGAAGTTAAACAATAAGATAGCAAGTTAGTAGAAGTTTGAGGAGTACGGCTTTGGTGTGCTTGATCTTAAGAGCAGCTGAGAGGTACTGACTACATCCTCTATCATGATGCATATCGCATCCTCTACTTCAGTAGAATTGCTACACTAATGTTCTAGGTTTTGGTGAATGTCCTCATAATCATTCCTCTTCTGGCTTTATAATCTTGTCACTTTCATCCTCTGCCATTACCTTTCCCAATTAGAAAGCTTTATTGTTGTTTTTCCTATGTGACAATTTATCTATCATTTCATGGTCCCCTTTCTTGTCTTTTTCAGCTCTATAATGTCTTTTTTAAAAAAATAAGACAGAAGCCAAAATTGCACATGGAATTCCAGGTAAAGATCTGCTGTAGTTTGGTACAAGGACAATATAATAGTTTTTGTTTCTAGTATTTTTTTATGAGGCTTCTTGGTATTTTGTTGTCATCAGTAGCTCTGGAAGAACAAAGTGAATGATTTTTAGCTTTTTTCCTGAATTGTGATAGCTCAGGACCTCTCATCTTTTAAGTATAGTTTGAATTTTTTTCTTCAAAATTAAATGAGGTTCATCTATCACTTTTCTGCCCACCTACATAGCCTTGTGACATATTTCTGCAACTTGTTCCAATTTCCTATCATTTCACATTTGGTAATATCTGTAAATTGGAGATTTGTGGTATATTCTTTCATACTGTAAAATTAAAAATGAATATTCACTAACTCCAAGTATTATATTTTATAACATTTATTAATAATCATTTGAAGTAGAAGAAAATAATAGCCTGAATAAAGAACAGTTTCCTGAACTGCGAAAGTGGGATAAAAAAGTGAGAGACGACTTCTGGTCAAGATGGTGGCTTAGAGAAAGCTAAAGTTCAGATCTTCGGAAACCCTTCCTTACTGATCTCAAATTATATGCTCCTAGGGCACCAAAATTCAAAACGAACAACAACATAGACCCCGGGAATCCTCCTCCTGGACCTGGATCAAAAGGTACGGCCCCTCCAAAAGCCAGAACCCGAGATCACTCGAACCTAAGGGGTAGGCAGAAGGAAGGTCCCAGGATCCATCCCCCCCAACCCAGAGGGCTGAGTCCGAGGCATCAGAGGGAACCTCAGAGCCTCAGGGCCAGCTATTCTGAAGGCCGCTTCCTGAAAACAACCTGACTTAGTCGCGGGGGCACCCAACACACATAGCAGGGAAATGGGGCGGGGGGGAACCTATAGCCCCCTGGCTGGATCCTTCCATCAGAGTCTCACAGAAGGTACCTGCCTCAGGGCATACTCACTCCAACCTAGCGGAAGTTAATCCTATCAGGAACCCTCCGAGCTCCGGGAAGCCGCGGCCACTCCCCCCTCAGAGTGCTGGGTCTTCTGGCCGGCAAAAGCATTGAAACACCTCACGGAGAGTGCCAACCCAGGCTCAGAGTGTGGAAGTAAGGCAACAGAGAAGCAACAGGAGGGAACTGAGGAGAGCAGTAACACCAAAACACCAGCAAATTCCTGGCATCCCCAGGAAAACAGAACAGCTGCGGAGAACGGACAATTTGCCTGGGGCAAAAGCCTCTGAACACCAGACAGAGATAAGAAAAGCTAGTTCTCCCCACTCAGATAGAGATGG
Source organism: Monodelphis domestica (assembly GCF_027887165.1). Lineage (NCBI taxonomy): Eukaryota > Metazoa > Chordata > Mammalia > Didelphimorphia > Didelphidae > Monodelphis > Monodelphis domestica. The sequence goes on along the minus strand of NC_077227.1, from coordinate 514,487,125 downwards.
CAAACAGCATAGAACCACAAAAGCCTCAAAATTCCAAGAAAAACAAGAAGAAGGGGGCGACTTTGGACACATTTTATGGAGCAAAAATACAAAATACAGAGGAGATAGAAGAGGAAACACAAGCAAATGCTCTGAAACCTTCCAAAGGAAATGGAAACTCTCCACAAACCCATGAAGAATTTGAATCAGAAATGATCAAAAAGATGGAAGCCTTCTGGGAGGAAAAGTGGGAAATAATGCAAAAGAAATTCACGCATCTACAAAACTGGTGTGACCAAACTGAAAAGGAAAAGCAGGCTTTAAAAGTCAGAACTAGGCAGCTGGAAGAAAAAAAGCAAGAATTATTAAAGCAAAGGCAAAAGACCAAGAAATTAGAAGAGAACATAAAATATCTCACCGGCAAGGTCATAGACTTGGAAAATAGAGGGAGAAGTGACAATTTAAGAATAATTAGACTACCAGAAAAGCCAGAAATAAACAGCAAACTCGACATCGTAATACAAGATATAATCAAAGAAAATTGCCCAGAGATTCTAGAACAAGGGGGCCATACAGCCACTAAAAGAGCTCACAGAACACCCTCTACACTAAATCCCCAAAAGACAACTCCCAGGAATGTAACTGCCAAATTCCAAAGCTTTCAAACAAAAGAAAAAATCCTACAAGAAGCCAGAAAAAGACAATTTAGATATAAAGGAATGCCAATCAGGGTCACACAAGACCTTGCAAATTCCACTCTGAATGATTGTTAAGTCATGGAACATGATTTTCAGACAGGCAAGAGAGCTGGGTCTTCAACCAAGAATCAGCTACCCATCAAAACTGACTATATACTTCCAAGGGAAAGTATGGGCATTCAACAAAATAGAAGATTTCCAAGTTTTTGCAAAGAAAAGACCAGAGCTCTGTGGAAAGTTCGATATCGAAACACAAAAAGCATGGAATACCTGAAAAGGTAAATATGAAGGAAAAGGAAAAGGAGAAAAGTGTTCCTTTTCTTTTACTCAAACTCTCTTCTATAAGGACTACATTTATATGAATCTATGTATATTAACATGTGGGGAAAACGTAATGTGTAAATAGGGGAAAAAGAAAAACCAAATAGAATAATCTTTCTCACACAAAGATTCACACAGGAAGGGTAGGTGAAGAAAACTCCTATAAGAAGGAGAGGAAGAGAGTTTTTTTTTTTTTTTTTAGGAAGAGAGTTTTTACTTAAACCTCACTCTCAGGGAAATCAACTCTAAGAGGGAAGAACATCCAGATCCATTGGGAACTTGAATTCTATCTTACCCAACAAGAGTAGGGAGAAGGGAAAACCAAGGGGGGTAGGGGGAGAGGGAAAACAAAAAGGGAGGGAAAGAGAGGGGGGAGGGGGAGGGAACACAAAAAAGGTGGGGAAAAGAAGGGGCTGGGGGAGGGAAAAAAGGGAGGGGATAGAAAGGGAAATATATCAAGGGAGGGGACTAGGGGGCCTGATTTAAAATAAATCACTGGATTAAAAAGTTAGAGCTGAAGAAGAAAGGTTAGAATTAGGGAAGGATATCAAAATGCCAGGGAGTCCACAAGTGACAATTATAACTTTGAACGTGAATGGGATGAACTCACACATAAAACATAGACGAATAACAGAATGGATTAGAATCCAAAACCCTACCATATGTTGTCTTCAAGAAACACACATGAGGCGGGTAGACACCCACAACGTCAGAATTAAAGGATGGAGTAAGACCTTCTGGGCCTCAACTGACAGAAAGAAGGCAGGAGTGGTAATCATGATATCTGATAAAGCCAAAGCAAAAACAGATCTGATCAAAAGGGATAGGGAAGGCAATTATATTTGTTAAAAGGGACTTTAGATAATGAGGAAATATCACTAATCAACATGTATGCACAAAATAATATAGCACCCAAATTTTTAATGGACAAACTAGGAGAATTGAAGGAAGAAATAGACAGTAAAACCATATTAGTGGGAGACTTGAACCAACCATTATCAAATTTAGATAAATCAAATCAAAAAATAAATAAGAAAGAGGTAAAAGAAGTGAATGAAATCTTAGAAAAATTAGAATTAATAGACACACTGAGAAAAATAAATAGGGACAAAAAGGAATACACCTTCTTCTCAGTACCACATGGCACATTCACAAAGATTAACCATACACTAGGTCACAGAAACATGGCACACAAATGCAGAAAAGCAGAAATAATAAATGCAGCCTTTTCAGATCACAAGGCAATAAAAATAACGATCAGTAATGGTACGTGGAAAACCAAATAAAAAACTAATTGGAAATTAAACAATATGATACTCCAAAACCGTTTAGTTAAAGAAGAAATCATAGAAACAATTAATAATTTCATCGAGGAAAATGACAACAGCAAGACATCCTTTCAAACCTTTTGGGATGCAGCCAAAGCAGTAATCAGAGGTAAATTCATATCCCTGAGTGCATATATTAACAAACTAGGGAGAGCAGAGATCAACAATTGGAAATGCAAATAAAAAACTCAAAAGCGATCAAATTAAAATCCCCCAGCAGAAAACAAAACTAGAAATCCTAAAAATTAAGGGAGAAATTAATAAAATTGAAAGTGACAGAACTATTGATTTAATAAATAAGACAAGAAGCTGGTACTTTGAAAAAACAAACAAAATAGACAAAGTACTGGTCAATCTAATTAAAAAAGGAAAGAAGAAAAGCAAATTAACAGCATCAAAGATGAAAAGGGGGACATTACCTCAGATGAAGAGGAAATTAAGGCAATCATTAAAAATTACTTTGCCCAATTATATGGCAATAAATACACCAATTTAGGTGATATGGATGAATATATCCAAAAATACAAACTGCCTAGACTAACAGAAGAAGAAATAGAATTCTTAAATAATCCCATATCAGAAAATGAAATCCAACAGGCCATCAAAGAACTCCCTAAGAAAAAATCCCCAGGGCCTGATGGATTCACAAGTGAATTCTATCAAACATTCAGAGAACAGTTAATCCCAATACTATACAAACTATTTGACATAATAAGCAAAGAGGGAGTTCTACCAAACTCCTTTTATGACACAAACATGGTACTGATTCCAAAACCAGGCAGGTCAAAAACAGAGAAAGAAAATTATAGACCAATCTCCCTAATGAATATAGATGCAAAAATCTTAAATAGGATACTAGCAAAAAAACTCCAGCAAGTCATCACAAGGGTCATCCACCATGATCAAGTAGGATTTATACCAAGGATGCAGAGCTGGTTCAATATTAGGAAAACCACCCACATAATTGACCACATCAACAAGCAAACCAACAAGAACCACATGATTATCTCAATAGACGCAGAAAAAGCCTTTGATAAAATACAACATCCATTCCTATTAAAAACACTAGAAAGCAAAGGAATAGAAGGATCGTTCCTAAAAATAATAAACAGTATATATCTAAAACCAACAGCTAATATCATCTGCAATGGGGATAAACTAGATGCATTCCCAATAAGATCAGGAGTGAAACAAGGATGCCCATTATCACCTCTACTATTTGACATTGTACTAGAAACACTAGCAGTAGCAATTAGAGAAGAAAAAGAAATCGAAGGCATCAAAATAGGCAAGGAGGAGATCAAGTTATCGCTCTTTGCAGATGACATGATGGTCTACTTAAAGAATCCTAGAGATTCAACCAAAAAGCTAATTGAAATAATCAACAACTTTAGCAAAGTTGCAGGATACAAAATAATCCTGCATAAGTCATCAGCATTTCTATATATCTCCAACACATCTCAGGTGCAAAAACTAGAAAGAGAAATCCCATTCAAAATCACCTTAGACAAAACAAAATACCTAGGAATCTATCTCCTAAGACAAACATAGGAACTATATGAACACAACTACAAAACACTCTTCATACAACTAAAACTAGACTTGAGCAATTGGAAAAACATTAACTGCTCATCGTTAGGATGAGCCAACATAATAAAAATGAACATTCTACCCAAACTTATTTATCTATTTAGTGCCATATCCATTGAACTACCAAAAAATTTCTTTACTGATTTAGAAAAAACCATAACAAAGTTCATTTGGAAGAACAAAGGATCAAGGATATCCAAGGAAATAATGGAAAAAAAACCACAAATGATGGGGGCCTTGCAGTCCCAGACCTCAAACTATATTACAAAGCAGCAGTCATCAAAACAATTTGGTACTGGATAAGAGACCGAAAGGAGGATCAGTGGAATAGACTGGGGGCAAGAGACCTCAGCAAGACAGTATACGATAAACCCAAAGATCCCAGCTTTTGGGACAAAAATCTGCTATTCAATAAAAACTGCTGGGAAAAGTGGAAAACAGTGTGGGAGAGATTAGGAATTGATTAACACCTCACACCCTACACCAAGATAAATTCAAAATGGGTGAGTGACTTAAACATAAAGAAGGAAACCATAAGTAAATTGGGTAAACACAGAATAGTATACATGTCAGACCTTTGGTAGGGGAAAGACTTTAAAACCAAGCAAGACATAGAAAGAATCCCAAAATGTAACATAAATAATTTCGACTACATCAAATTAAAAAGCTTTTGTACAAACAAAACCAATGTAACTAAAATCAGAAAGGAAACAACAAATTGGGAAAAAAATCTTCATAGAAACCTCTGACAAAGGTTTAATTACTCAAATTTATAAAGAGCTAAATCAATTGTACAAAAAATCAAGACATTCTCCAATTGATAAATGGGCAAGGGACGTGGATAGGCAGTTTTCAGATAAAGAAATCAAAACTATTAATAAGCACATGAAGAAGTGTTCTAAATCTCTTATAATCAGAGAGATGCAAATCAAAACAACTCTGAGGTATCACCTCACACCTAGCAGATTGGCTAACATGACAGCAAAGGAAAGTAATGAATGCTGGAGGGGATGTGGCAAAGTAGGGACATTAATTCATTGCTGGTGGAGTTGTGAACTGATCCAACCATTCTGGAGGACAATTTGGAACTATGCCCAAAGGGTGACAAAAGAATATCTACCCTTTGATCCAGCCATAGCACTGCTGGGTTTGTACCCCAAAGAGATAATGGACGAAAAGACTTGTACAAAAATATTCATAGCTGCGCTCTTTGTGGTGGCCAAAAATTGGAAAATGAGGGGATGCCCATCAATTGGGGAATGGCTGAACAAATTGTGGTATCTGTTGGTGATGGAATACTATTGTGCTAAAAGGAATAATAAAGTCGAGGAATTCCATGGAGACTGGAAAGACCTCCAGGAAGTGATGCAAAGCGAAAGGAGCAGAACCAGGAGAACATTGTACACAGAGACTGATACACTGTGGTATAATCAAAGGTAATGGACTTCTCCATTAGTGGCAGTGTAATATCCCTGAACAATCTGCAGGGATCTAGGAGAAAAAACACTATCCATAAGCAGAGGACAAACTGTGGGAGTAGAAACACCGAGGAAAAGCAACTGCCTGACTACAGCGGTTGAGGGGACATGACAGAGGAGAGACTCTAAATGAACACTCAAATGCAAATATTAACAACATGGCAATGGGTTTGAATCAAGAACACATGTGATACCCAGTGGAATCATGTGTCGGCTATGGGGGGGTGTGGGGGGAGGAAAAGAAAATGATCTTTGTCTTTAATGAATAATGCTTGGAAATGATCAAATAAAATATTATTTAAAAAAATTCTCCATATAAGTTCTATCTAAAATCCTGAAGGCCTCCTTCTAAGACCCTTGCCATTTTGTGGGTTTTCTATTATTTATATGCTACTTATTTGAATATCTCCTTTTATTCATACATCTCCCTAATGATAATCTTTTAAATTCTTTATAAAAGCACAAATGCCTCACTATTAGCCTAGAGCAGGAGCTTACATTTTTTTATCTTTATTTTATTCCCATAATAATTTACACATAAATGTTTCAAAGTTATGTGGTTCATGTTGTTTCCTTCCTCTCTTCCCTTCCCCTTCCCAGAGCTGACAAGCAATTCCAATGGGTTATACATTTTTATCACCCAAAACATTTCCATATTATTCATTTTTGTAAGAGAATAATCTTATAAAACCAAAATCCCAAATCATATACCCAACAGTTCTTTCTCTAGAGGTGGATAGCATTCTTTTCCATAATTCACTCAGAATTGTCCTGGATCATTATATTGCTGTTAGTAGCAAAGTCTATCACATTTGATAATCCTGAAATATTTCATTTACAATGTATAATGTTCTCCTGCTTCTGCTTATTTCACTCTGTGTCAGTTCATGTAGGTCTTTCTAGTTCTTTCTAAATTGTCATGTTCATCATCCCTTCTAGCACTATTGTATTCCATCACCATCATATACCACAATTTGTTCAGCCATTCCCCAACTGAGGGACATCCCTTTAGTTTCCAATTCTTTGCCACCACAAAAAACACAGCTATAAATAATTTTGTACAAACAGGCCCTTTTCCATTTTTTTATCTCTTTGGGATACAGACCTAGTAGTGGTATCACTGGATCAAAAAGTAGGCATTCTCTTGTATCCCAAAGAGATAATAGGGAAAAATACGTGTATAAAAATATTTATAGCTACGCTCTTTGTGGTGGCAAAAAACAGGAAAATGAGGGGGTGTCCATTGACTGGGGAATGGCTGAACAAATTGTGGTATATGTTGGTGATGAAATACTATTGTGCTAAAAGGAATAATAAAGTGGAGGAATTCATTGGGTACTGGAACAACTTCCAGGAATTGATGCAGAGTGAAAGGAGCAGAACCAGGAGAACATTGTAGATAGAGACCGATACACTATGGTACAATCAAACGTAAAGGACTTCTCTACTAGCAGCAATGCAACAATCCAGGACAATTCTGAGGGACTTATGAGAAAGAACATTATCCACATCCAGAGAAGGAACTGTGGGTGTAGAAACCCAGAAGAAAAACATATGATTGACCACATGGTTTGATGGGGATATGATTGGGAATGTAGACTCTAAATGATCACTCTATTGCAAATATGAATAATATGGAAATGGGTCTTGATCAATGACACATGTAAAACCCAGTGGAATTGCTCTTTGGCTACAGGAGGGGCTGTGAGGAGGGGAAGGAAAGAACATGAATCATGTAACCATGGCAAAAAATTCTAAGTTAATTAATTAAATATTTTTTTAAAAGTAGGCATTCCTTTAAAGCCCTTTGGGTATAGTCCAAAATTGCTTTCCAGAATAGTTGGACCAATTCACAACTCTACCAGCAATGCATTAGTGTCCAAATTAAAAAAAAATAAACCCTTACCTTCCATTGGAATTAATACCATGTATTGGTTCCAAGGCAGAAGAGTAGTAAGGACTAGGTAATGGGGGTTAAGTGACTTGCCCAGGGTCACACAGCTGGGAAGTGTCTGAGGTCAAATTTGAACCTAGGACCTTCCATCTCTAGGCCTGGCTCTCAATCCACTGAGCTACCCTGCTTCCCCTTAAGAAAAGATTTTCTTAAATGAGCAATGCAAAGAAATGGAAGAATGGGAGATGAGATCTTTTCAAGAAAATTAGAAATATCAAGGGATTGTTTTATGCAACAATGAGCATGAGAAAAGACAAAAATGGTAGGGCCTTAGAAAAACTTAAGAAGGGACAAGAATATAGAAAAACATTTTAAGATCACCAGTAACCATAATTATGTGGTTTTTTTTTATCTAGTGGCACTGGAGAATGAAGTCAAGTGGAGTTTTAGTTAGCTTGTTAACCACAAGGTTAGTGGAGGTGACAGAATTCTAGCTGAGTTATAAAAAATCCTAAAGATGATGTTTTTAAAGTGCTGCACTCAATATGCCAGCAACTTTGAAATCAGTGGCCACTGAAATAGAAAAAAGATCAGTTTTTATTTCAATCCTAAAGATGGGCATTGCCAAAGAATGTTCAAATTACTGAATAATTGCATTCATTTTACACACCGTTCTGCAAGTTAGGCCTCAGCAATATGTGAATTGAGCATTACTAGAAGTAGTCTGGTTTTCAAAGAGGCAAGCAGACTAGAGACCAAATTGCCAACATTTGCTGGATTATGGAGAAAGCAAGGGAGTTAAAGAAAAACATCCACATTTGCTTCATAAAAAGACTTTGACTGTGTGGATCACAGCAAAATGTGGGAAGTCCTCAAAGAGATGGAAGTATCAGATAATTTTACTTGTCTTCTGAAGAAGCTGTATTCAGGTCAAGAAGCAACAGTTACAAACAAACATGGAATAATTGGTTTAAAATGGGGAAAGGAATAGAACAAGGCTATATTATTTAACTTCTCTGAAAGGTAATGCAAAACACAGACTGAACAAATCAAAAGCCAGTATTTAGGTTCCTGCAGGGAACATCCACAATCTTGGATGGGGCAGATAATACCATTCTGATGGCAGAAAGTGAAGAAGAATTAAAAACCCTTTTGATGAGGGTGGGGGAGAGTACAAAAACTGGCTTGAAACTTAACATAAAAACCCCTAAGAGCATGACAAATGGTCTCATCACAGATAGAGGGAGAAGAAATGTAAGCAATGTCATTTTTATATTCTTAGGCTCAAAGATCACAGCTGACAGTGACTGCAATCATGAAATTTAAAGATGCTTACCCCTTGGAAGGAAAACTATGGCAAATCTAGACAGCCTACAAAAAGCAGAAACATCTTTATAACAAAGGTTCCTATTAGTCAGAGCTTTGGGTTTTCCAATAGTAATGCATGGCTGCAAAGGTTGGACTACAAGGGAAGCTGAGATCCTGCAGAATCAATGCTTTCGAATTCTGGTGCTCTAGAAGACTTCTGAGAGTCCTTTGGACATCAGGGAAGATCAAATCAGTCAATACTTTAAAAAATTAATTCAGACTTTTCACTGGAAGGTCAAATACTTACTGAAGCTTAAATATGTTGGCTACATAATGGAAAAACAGAACTCATTGGAAAAGACCCTAATGTTGAGAAATATTGAAGGCAAAAGGAAAAAAGAATGTCAGAAGATGAGATGGATAGATGGTGTCATAGAAGGAACAAACATGAACTTTGAGAGACTTCGAAAGTGGAGCACAGAAGGGCCTGATATGCTCTGATCCATGGACTAATGAATTAGAAATGAATGAATGAACATCAAATACTTGTTGACTAATTCAGTACAAACTACTCACATCTACTATGAGTCTTTCCACTGACTTTTGAATGACTAGCAACTTTAATTCTTCCAATAGTTAATTTTTTAATGATCCAGCTTCACAGAATCATGTAAGGTATAGTACTGTTAGAATTTTTGTTTCAAGAAGTTTAAAGACAATACAAGGGGAAGCTAGATGATCCAGTGGATTGAGAGGCCAGAAGTTGGGAAATTCTAGGTTCAAATCTGACACCAATATTTTCTAGTTATAAAACCCTGGGCAAATCACTTAACTCCAGTTTAGCCCTTACAGTTCTTTTACCTTGGAACTAATACCGTAAATTCTAAAACATGTTGTAAGGGTTTTAAAAAAATATAGTCAATACAAGGACTATTTTCTTCCTTCTTCATATCCACTGATAAATTCTTTATAAAGTATTTAGCCAGTATATTGGAGGTTTTATTCTAGACATTTAAAGATTTTATAACTAGAATTCACTCATTATTCATCTTTGCCTCTTAGAATACTTAATTTTGTTCAAGGCTCAGGTCAAGTGCTACTTCCTATAGAGGCCTTTCCAAATTTTCCCAAAATGTTAGAGCTCTTTTTTTTTCTCTCTTGAAATCACTTTGCACATATTTTATTTTGACTTGTCTATTGCCTTCTGGTTGAATTTTGGTTGAGGGCAAGGGCTGTTCTTGTCTTCATAGCTTCAGTAGTGGTCATATAGTTGCTTAGCTTATGTTTGTTGGGTGAATGAATTTTGTGGGTACCAGTATAGCATTTGGTCTGTTATTCCTTGCTTGTACCACAGGACCAACATACCTCTTTTTAAGGGGCCACAGTTCTGTTCCAAAGTATTCTTTATGTTCTGTTGTGTGGGAAACTAGACTCTGAAGAGAGTCTTTAAAAAAGTTGTAATCCTGTTATACCCCTGTGCTAGAGACCTTGGGAAAATCAATTAAAGCTTAGGCTTAGCTCATGTGTTCAGTCTCCCCCAAAGGGATCAGACAGGTACTAAATGTAAAATATTAGTTTAGAGGACAGCTAATTATTTTCTCCCCACAAAAGAAATACTCAAAATACAAGAGACTCATAAATGTATTGTCAAAAACTGAAAATGTTACAGCAAGTCATTAAAATGATACAATAATTCATAACTCCCTATTCTACTCTCTCAGGAGGTTGGTACTTAAAACATGAAACATTTTGTGGAACTACTAAACATTATTTAATCTACACCTTGGCCCTGCCCTCTTACAGTTTCTTAAAGATACAGGTCTCTAGCAAAACAAGCTAGGGCTTGGGCTCTTCATCCTTTTGTGGTCTCCATCTCTGAGAAAGGAATAATTACAGAAAACTCTTGCTTTTCATGACTTTCAACTGAGGGAACCAGGAGCTCTTGACTGGTCAGGCTCAAGGGGATGCCTCCAATCCTAGTAATGTTCATTTCAGGATCATTGTTTGGTCAGGTATGCCAAAGCAAAGAAAGAAAAAACAAAAGAGGCAGCCAACATTTAAGATTCCCACCCAAGCTCCCTTAGACAAGCACATGCTCTAGCTTCAATGAGAGAAGAAACTCTAATTGGTTGGGGGAAGAAATGTACTTCTCTTTCTCTTATGAGGAAAGCCTTATAGAATATGCCAGTCATGGCAAATTGGAAGAGCAGTGTTCCTGGGGGCAGTTATTCCTTTTTTTTTTTTAAATCTCAATATATGAGGGAAAACTATTTTTTATTGAAAAATTTTAACTTAGAATATTTTTCCATGGTTACATGATTCATGTTCTTTCTTTCACCCCCTTCCATCTCCCTCCAATAGCCAATGAGCAATTCCACTGGGTTTTACATATGTCATTGATCAAGACCTATTTCCATATTATTAATATTTGCACCAGGGTGATCCTTTAGAGTCTGCATCCCCAGTCATATCCCCATCAACCCCTGTGAACAAACAGTTGTGTTTTCTACTGCCACAGTTCTTTCTCTGGATGTGGATAGTGTTCTTATAATTCTCTCAGAATTGTCCTGTATCATTGAATTGCTGCTAGTAGAGAAGTCCATTACATTAGATTGTGCCACAGTGTATCAGTCTCTGTGTACAATGTTCTCCTGGTTCTGCTCCTCTCACTCTGCATCACTTCCTGGAGGTCGTTCCAGTCTCCATGGAATTCCTCCACTTTATTATTCCTTTGAGCACAATAGTATTCCATCACCAACATATACCACAATTTGTTCAGCCATTCCCCAATTGAAGGGCATCCCCTCATTTTCCAATTTTTTGCTACCACAAAGAGCGCTGCTATGAATATTTATGTACAAGTCTTTTTCCTTATTATCTTTTTGGGGTATAAACCCAGCAGTGATTTGGCTGGATCAAAGCAGTCATTCCTTTTAAAGTTTACTGAATGGGTGGCTTTTCCTGGCTCAGTGACCAATTCATTTGTGAAGCATACCCCTCCCCTCGTTGCCATCATGGGGACCAAAGTATTGTTAAATGATCTCCAAATCCAGTTTTTTTTCAGTGCTAAACCAGAGCATATGCAGCCCACTAAAAGTGGTTAGAGAAGCTCAGCTCAGTTTCATGCATAGTTCCAAAAGTACATAGGGATGAGAACAGGTTATCAGAACCCCCTCCATGAAGAAACTTCCGGTAACAATGCAGTTCAGCAACTTCTCTGCAATTCAGAGTTGCCTAGTGCACGAAGAGATTAAGGGACTTGCCTTGAATCATACAGCATTTGAATGCAGGTCTTCCATGGCTTGACGGCTGAGCCACCTTGTCTCAAGAGTTTATGAGTATAACATTATAAATAATAATTATAACATAACATTATGAATAATATGTATATTAAAACCCACCACTTTTCGTATTTTAAATGAATTAAGCTTCAATTATCTGAAAAAGTCACATCTACTCTTCAGGCCAGGTTCGTACCATCCTACCAATAGTAATGACATTTATGTAAAATGCTGGCTCCACGAAATGCATTATCTCATTTACTTCTCACAACCGACCAGTGAGGTGGGTAAATTAGTCCCACTTCATAGATAAGGAAACTGAGGGTCAGAGTGGTTGGGGGACTGGCCCGGGACGCCACAAAGTAAATCCTCGAGACTGTGCACAAGACCCCTCCACCTCTTCTTTGACAAGCCCAGGTAGAAATGAGCCTCCCCAGGTGTTGAAGTTCCCCTTCCCACCTTTGGGGAAGGCACTTCTTGGGCTTCCACTAGCAGAGGGCTGGTGCCCCCTAGGGCGCCCCGCTTCCAGGTGGCATTTTTTGTTCTGAGAACCCGGAGACTCTGTCGAGGAGAAACTTCTCTGGGGAACACCCAGAGCGTCCCGCAGACCACGGAGCTCCGCAGGGACTGTGGGGGAAGGGCTCGCACGAACCGTTGTCAAGCTCCGCGCGCGAGGCCCCGCCCCCGCCCCGTGCCTGTTCTCGCGCGGGCGCGGCGGTAAGCCGCGCGCGCCGTCGTCACCCCCTCCCTGCTGCGCGCCTCCAATCTCCCCACCCCCGACACCCCCTTACCCCCGGCTCGGGTGCGCGCTTCGGGCTCGGGTAAGCGGCGCAAGCCGGGAGGCTGCTCACGTTCGGGCGCGGGGGCGGCTTCGGGGCCTGAGCTGGCGCTGCTGCCGCTACCGCCCAGAGCAGCGGACTGAAGAGGAGGAGGAAGAAGAGGAGGAGGAGGAGGACAACGCTCCACTCGCGCCGCCGCCGGAGATCCCCCCGGGAAGTGAGTACTACTGGGGGGCGGCGACGGGGGAGGAGGCCGAGAGAGAGCGTTGAGGGTAACCGGTTGCGCCCGGGAGGGAAGGCAGCCTGGCAGCCTCCCAGAGCCCCTGCGGGCGCGAGCTCCGCCTCGGGAGCTCGCCTAAGGGCAGCCGCTCGCGGGGACCCCGGAGCCCGCCTGCACTGGGTGGGCTCAGCGCGGCGGGGGAGAGGGGTTACTGCTAGTATCGGGGACTCTGGGTCTGCACCGGGGCCACAGGGGGAGGGCTGCCCAGCCTTGCCCAAGGAGAGCGCGCGGGGCCGGGACGGGGCCGGTGCTAACTGCGGTGTGCAATGCTAGAAAGGCAGGACCCGCGGATCCCCCGTGCTGCTGCCGAGTCGCGGACCGGAGCAGACTCTGGGACTGGAGGGAGAGCGAGCCGAGGGCAAGCTGCATTATGTACTCAACCTCGGCAAAGGGGAGAGACCCTTCCTCTGCCACCCTCTCTCTTCTGCCCACTCCGTGCCAGGTTTGCTGCTGCTCCTTGCCACCCGAGAACGCGGTGGCGCCGGGTATTCCATGGCGCATTCGGTCCTGGAGCGATGATGAGCCAGGCTAATATGTTGCCTAAAGGAAGCAGCTTCGAAAGAAGACAATCTGCAGCGAATGCTGAAGGGGCGAACGGGGCAGGTCCTGGCAGAGGGCAGGTGAAGGAGGCAGGCCCTGGCAGAGAGAAGTGGTTATCGGTCATCAAGTCTTAAGAGAAAACAAGAGACTTGTAGTTAAAGTGACCCAGAGTTCTGAGCTCCTAAAAGGAAAATAGCTGTGGGTTTGAAATCAGGTGTATGCTTCATTGTTAAGTTCTTTGGTCTGGCCTTGGAATCAGGCCCTCTGGCATGATCATTAACAAATATTTATTGAATGCCTTCTGTTAAGTGCAGGGTACTCCGTGATAGGTAGGCATTGTAAAAGGCTTTTTGAAGGGCCAGTAATAGTCCTTTTGGGGAGATGAGACATTTAGAGATTAACAGTAAAGTGGCAGTGAGCTTTATAATTCACAACTTAGTCTTAGCCTGCTGAACTCCTTTACTCCTTGATCTGAAATTTTGAATTTTTTGAATTTGGAAATTTGACCTCTTTTGGGAGAAAAAATACCAGGATCAATTGAGCAATTTGGGGGCATCTTGGAAAATCACAAATTCAATTTAGAAGGTTGATAAGTAACAAGAGCCTGGATTTCATTAACTGCCTTGTTGGCTACCCTTTATTTAGGCTGACCAATGCAGAATCACCTGTCCAGATTAAAGTGGGCATATGGACTTTCCACATGGAGAATCATTTCCTAATCATATCGGCATAAGACTAGTTCCTCAGTATGAGCATTTCAAACAGTAGCTATCACTGAGAAACTGTTTTCCTTTGTTCATCATGACAATTTCAAGTGATTATTTATAGTCAATATATAGTTTCTTCAGATTTTTAGAATGATATGTTCATTCCTTCCAGCATACAATGTGTTAGTCTCATGTTGTTGGAAGATATAGGTTCTTTTACTTAACAACCTGCCCTCTTAGTTTTATCATGACATCTGTGATTAGAAAGTCTTATGTTTTTAGTGTTTCTGGACTGTAAAGATTGGGCTTATTCTACCAATTCTGTTCCTTGGTTGAATTTAGGGGTCTCATATTCCAGGCTGTTGTTTGAGTTACATTAGGTTGCACTGCTTGTTGGGTTACTTTGTCTGCCAAATTAAAACTTGACCTTTTATGAATTCTGAGAGGAGTCTTAGTACCCATAGGTAGAATTGCTCTTTAGAGTATGGTGGCCTCTGGATAATATTGACAGGGTTCAAAAGATCAGAGTAGTCCCTTAGTCATTGAACATTTATAAAGTAAGCACATAGTACATGCCAGGTACTTTGTATACCAAGCACTGGGGACACAAAAAAGGCAAAAACAATAGATCTTGTGATATAAAAAAGACAAGAACAATGATAGTAGTAAATACTGCTGTTTGTACTTCAGTGCCATTAAATTGTATATTTTAAGTAGTGTTCATGACATTTACTTGGGGAAGAGATGCTGGAAGCATATTCTTGTTAACTGTTCTAAACATGTTTCGAAAGTTCTAGGCATTTAAAATACATTGAGTATACAGAGTGAAAATTTTGTATTATACGTATGCTGCTACTCCCAAGAAACAGCAATTCCTACTGGTAAAGGAGCTTTAGATGTCAATTTAGCAAAAATTTAAAATATACCTATCATGTGCTAGATGGGAAGAAGACAAATACAAAAATGAGTTACTTCAAGGAATTAATTACATTTACTACATGTGAGATTATACTATACTTATAAATAGTAATTACAAATAGACACAAAATGTTGAGATTGGAGGAGATTACAGACTCATCACTGGGGAATTAGGGAGGACCATTTGAAGGAGGGAGCATTTGAGTTGACTTGTGAAAGGAAGTAGGGAGTTCTAAGAAGTAAAGCTGAGGAAGGAGAGCAAGACCTAACAATTGATTGGATGGGGTGGGGGAAGGAGAAAGGGTGAGAGTGAAGAGATGAGAGTGATTCCTAGATGAGGATCCTGGGGAAATGGTGATGCCCTTGACAGCATTAGGGAAGTTAGGAGGATGGGAGGATTTAGGAGGAAAGACAATGAGCTCTTTTTTTGGATATGTTGAGATTGAGATATCTTTAGGACAGTCAGAAATCTCCAATAGTCAGATGGAGATGTGGACCTGGAACTCAGATGATAAATGGAGCTGAATATATAGAATTAGATATTATCTGTAGGTTCTATGTAGACTTGGGAGTTATCTGCATAGGGATGATTGTTGTATCCCTGGGAGTTGATGAGATCACTGAGAGTAATTTTTAGTAAGCACTGGACCTTGTTAGTTAAATCATGACTTAGTTATAAAGTATTAAAGGACTTTAGAAGTCATCCTCAGTCTCCTGATTTTACAAGATAACAGTAAGGAAGTTAAGTCCTAGAGAAATTAAACAGTAGAACCATATCTAGAAGAACCCATGGATCCCGACTCTCAGTTCTTTAGTGACATCTCTAACATTACCAAACAGAACAAACACAAATATATGAACACATATATTTGCTGTTCACAGCTTACTTATTGGTTTGAGGGTTCAGAGAATGGAAAAGTTGTTTAAAATGTGTGACATGAAATAATTGAGAGTAAGGGATAACACTGCTGTATTGTTACACTACACAGTGTTAAGAGAACTAGAGGAAGATTTCCAGCATTTTGGGTAGATGAGAAAAAAATAGTTACACAGGATAAGAGGGCAGGCATGGGTTATCATCATTGGAGGTAATAGCTTTATTGATGAGATCACAGATCAATTGAAGTATACAAAGTTCAGAGGTTTGGTTTTGCTCATATTTAGATAATTGAGTTGGCACATGATGCACTTGTATTCATTATCTATAAAAATCTTACCTAATTTAACAGCTAGTATTTTTATTTTTGATTTCTACTAAAAATAGGAAATGCAAGCTAGAGCCAAGTTGTCAGTGAACTTTACTGTTCAAACATAATTTAATCAAACTTTTTATCCACATATGGGGCTGCCTCTGGACTTCTCAGTTGCACCTGGTTTGTTCAGTCTTGTTCATATTTACTTATCATTTCTTTAATTGATTGTCCTTAACACCTTCCTCTTAAAGGAGTAGCTCCTGCTATCTTTCTCTGCTGGTGAAGGACCTTATTAGTGTTTTTTCAATCTAGAATCTTATCTCCATTTTATTACTTGGCTCTTACTAATCTTTTGCAGCTTCTTGCCAGTGATAATTCTTAATGGTCTTTTTTTATTTAATTCCTAATCAGAACATCTGAATAGAGCAACTTATAAACAACTTAATAGTGATTGCTTCATACCTTCCAAACTGAAGAATGGAGAAGTAATCATACCTTGGAAGAAATGTCTAGTGCTAAATGACATTGGTGGGTTATTAATGTCGAAGATAAAACTTTAACTCTTCAGCTTGTATGCATCAGTTAGAATCTTCTCAATAATTTTCTCAGCTTTCAGGTTTCAAAAACTAAGGCTAATGAAATATTTTCTTCATTTGATTTTTTTACTATAATATTATGTATCCTTTGAAGTCAAAAGTGTTTTTTTTTTAAAGTAGATAACGACATAGAAATTGTTCTCTTTATTCAAGCAAACTATGGAAGATATTTATTCATCTTGAGGAATGCTTTGGAGAGGCAAAAAAAAATTTTTTTTGGGTGAAATTCAGCGTTTTCTAGTAATGTTATACACATTCATGTAGGTATTATTGTACAGGCAAAGAAAATGATCTTTTAAAATTGCCATCCTTTTTTAAAAAATTGTTAATCATTTCTTTGTTTTTCCCTCCTATTTCCCTCTCCTGTCCCTGAGAAAAAAGGAAAATCAAAGCCTTGTAACAAATATAGTAAAGCAAAAAAAAATGTTCATGTTGGCCATAACCAAAAATGTTTATGTTCTGCATATTAGTCAATAACCTTTTGGGTAGCATTTTTCCACATTGATCTTTTGAAATCATAGTTTCTCTGAAATTGTCTCTTTAATTACTTCTTGTACAACAATAGTATTCTATTACAATTATATAACATGATTCTTTAATGTTTATTTTCCATTTCTGTGCTACTACAATAAGATCTACTATTAGACACATTTTTCTATTTCTTTGAATTTCTTCAGAGGAGAGGGCTAGCAATGGTATCTGTGGGTTAAAGGGTATGCAGAGTTTAGTAACTTTTTGGGTAGGGTTTCATTTTTTTCAGAATTACTAGATCAATTTATAGTTTCCTAACATTTATCATTTTCCTTTTTTTTTTTAAGCCAACTTTACCGA
Source organism: Monodelphis domestica (assembly GCF_027887165.1). Taxonomy (NCBI): domain Eukaryota; kingdom Metazoa; phylum Chordata; class Mammalia; order Didelphimorphia; family Didelphidae; genus Monodelphis; species Monodelphis domestica. The sequence continues at coordinate 514,469,404 of NC_077227.1, read as the reverse complement.
CCTGATGATTGTGAGATGGAACCTCAGTGATGCTTTAATTTGTAAATCAGTGATTTGGAGCATTCTTTTTCCCATGTGATCATAGAAAACTTGGATTTCTTCTCTTGACAACTGCCTATACGTATACCCTGACTATTTATCAATTGGCAAATGGCTTATGAATTTGAGTCTCTTACATATCTTGGAAGAATTAATTTTATGCATGTATTGAAAATAGGACCTTTATCAGAGAAAACTGACAGCAAATTTTTTTTTTTTGCAGTTTACTATCTTCCTTCTAATCTTGTCTGCATTGAATTTGTGCTGTATTTTAAAATTTTTATGTAGTCAAAATTGTTCATTTTGTCTTTTGTGATCCTCTCTCTCCCTTGTCATGAATGTTTCCCCATGTCCATAGATCTGACAAATAATTTCCTTGTTCCTCTGATTTGCTTATGATAAGCATACCTTTTATACCTAGACCATATATCCATTTGGAGCTTATCTGGAAAAAAAACCCAACAAACAAACATTGATGGTTGCTTTAGGTTGTCCATTAGTAAAATAGGGTGAGAAGGGAATTTAGTTGGTGCTTTTGCACTAGATGAAGTGTAAAGTCCCTTTAGATTCTGAAATTATGTGATTCTGTGATGAGTGTTTCTTTGGCCATGGATAGGTAAAAACTAAAATCCTCACTCTTATAGATTAGTGTAAGATAGTGAGGGCTCAGAAATAGGAAATGTTATACCCTTTAATGAGCAAAATGTTTTTGAAATCAAAAGATTCATAGTTATGGTAAAAAGAAAATGAAGAAAATATGATTTGTCTTGAGAGATAGATGGAAAGACAGAGACATAAATAGATTATGTGTGTTTTCCTTTGACTTTAATATGCCTCCAGACTACTTAAAAGAGGTTTTACTTACATATTCCCATCCTGCTATTGGGACAAGATGAAACATGGAACTGCACAGGTAGGACCATCTTTCCAACATATCATTATGAGCAAGGAAATAGGAAAAAGCAGTCCACTATTTTCTGTTTTTATTTTTTTTTTTTGCTTCCTTATCCAGATAATTTTTTTTTTTTGTTTGGGACTGAAATGTCTTCAGGTTAACTAAACAAGGTAGGGTGGTTAGCCCAAGACAAAATTGTTTAAATATAAATTAGGGAATAGGGACATTGTTCTACACATTATCCATTTCCAATGGCTACTTTTACTTTCTGCTCCCTCCATCTTCCAGATAGCCTTATAAATTATCTTTCTTACTTATGGTGTCAAAAAGTTCTTAGAGCCTTAATTTACACCAAGGTATAAATGATCGATAACACCTCATTGTGCTACTGTTTTCAAGTGGCATCTGCATTTTAATCAGAAACAAGTGTCACAGTTGAATATTAAGGTCATTTTTAGTCAGCAAGTAAAAGAACAATTTGAGAAGATGGAATGGGGTGGGTAGAATGTGATAGTGTGGGGACTAGACCAGCAAGAGGACCATTTTTCTCTGTATTTGAAATTACTTTTTCTTTCTATAATACCAGTCCTGAAGAAAGATCTTAGATTCAGATTGGGATAGGACTTTAACATTCTTTTAATCCAACCCTGAAAAGACAGTCATTAGCTATTCTGGGCATACCTGTAGGGAAAAAAATAATTTAATTGTCAAGAGAGCCCTAAAAAAAGATAGTGACCAGAGTTAAGAGAAGAGGATAAAGTTAACCACAATGAATATTTTTTCCTTTTTCTCTATTATTTTTAGGAGGAAAGTTACATGATGGAAGTAATAATAGGTTCCAGTAAAGGGGGAGGTGATTTTAGGACTGTCCTGTGATTACTAAGGTAGTTTTCTATCAAAAATACTAGGTACTTGGAGCAGATCCTGGTCAATAACTTAAGGAGCCTAGGCTACCGATGATACAGTTAAAGGGGCGATGGTAGAAAAGCTGTCAGTCTTGTCAGGATTTCTGGGGGCAGAGGGTACCAGGAAATGTTTAACAACTGGATTGCTGGGAAAAAAATGTAAGCAGAAATCACTCAGTTCAATATGTATTATCATTCTGTCACTTAAGTTTTCAATAACACAATAAGTCAAGCCCTAATTTGTGTTTGTGGATTTCCAAGTTGTAAATACTCAAGACTAAAAATTTAACAATGGACTAGAAAGTCTGTTTGAACTGGCTCCAGCATATTCTTTCAATTCAACTCAAATATTCTAGTAACTACTCTTAAACCCTTTTAAGGTGCTGGCTTGTACAAAGTATTGGTAGTTGCTAGGGATAATATAATGAGATTGTTTGGGGGCCAAATATAGGTCATACTTTTTCCTTTTACCCAACAAAGAGCTAGGACTCTGCTATTTGCTACTTATTGTAAAGTTTGGAAGTCACATAATCAGTCCGGATTTTAGTTTCCCCATCTTTAAAATGAGGGATTTGGACCAGATTATATTTAATGTTCCTTCTGGATTTAAGTCTATTATCTTATGAGAACAGTCTTAATTTTTAAATATTTTTGTAGACAAAAAGAAAATATTCTCTTTCTTACTGATGGTTGATCTATTAATCTGTCTCAGATATCTCTCTTGCTCAGTCAAACCTCCATATAGCCACAAAAATAATATTTGTTTCGTATAGATCTAATCATGTCAGTCCCCTGGTTATTAAGTTTCAGGGGTTCCTTGTTGACTCTAAAATCAATATGGATTCTTCTGTTTGACACTTAAAACTTTTCACATCCTGGCCCCAACTTATATTCCTGAACTATATGTCCAGCCTTTCTTAGTGTTCCTTATACATGATTCTTTATCATCCATCTCTGTGCTTTTGTACAGACTGTCTTCCATGTCTGGAATGTACTTCCTCTTCACCTGTGCTTCTGAGAATCTGTAGTTTGCAACTGGCACACTATATATAATTGACAGAACTATGAATTTGTCCAGCTATTCTGGAAAACAATTTAGATAGCTTCTAAGAAAGTAACAAATGCTTATATTCTTTGAACCAGAGATTTCACTGGTAGGCAATATCCCAAAGGAGGTCAGTGTAGGAAATGAAATCCTTTATATTCTGAAACATTTATAGCATCACTTTTTGTAGTGGCAAATATTTGGGAATGAAGTAGATAACCTTTGGGAAATGGCTGAACAGATTATGGTACATGAATATAATGGAATATTGATGTTAGAAATGAAGAACACAAAGAAGCATGGTATAATAGGTAGGTCTATAGAAAACTTATTCGAGTGGAAGCAAAGTGAAGTAAGGAGAAAAAGGAAAAAGTATAACAATGACTGCAGTAATGTGATTAGAAAGAATTAAAAAAAAAATAGAAACTGAACACTACAATTATAATGACCAAGCCTAACCCCAAATAAGAGATAGAAGGCACTTCCCTCCTTGCTTTGTAGAGAAGGGGAACCATGGGTCTCAAACACTGAATATAAAGTTGGACATGGTTACTATATGGGCTAGTTTTGTTGAATTGCTTTTTTCTTTTCTTGTAAGGGATAGTTCTCTAAGTAGAGATAGGAAGAGCAATATATTGGGAAATGGTGATATAAAAACAAGGTATCAATAAAAATAAAACTTTTAAAACCAACAAAGACTGGCCCTTTGGAGAGTGGCTGAAGAAATTGTGGTTATTGTTAGTTTCTTTAAACTCTCAACTCAAATGCTACCACTGACATAAGGCCTTTCTTGAATTTCCCTACCCTTCCAATTGCTTTTGAATCCTCCCAAAATTACCTTGCCTTTATTTTGTATACCTTTTGGTATATACTTCTCTGTGTATATGTTTTATGTGTTTTTTCCTAAAGAATGTAAGCTCTTTGAGGGCAGCAGTAGTTTCCTTTTCCTTTTTGTATACCAAGTGCCTAGCTCATAATATATGATTAATAAATGTATGTTAATTATTTGGATAAATACAGTAATTGGGACATGATCCCTGGACTCATAGAACTCACAGTTTAGGAAAGATATATGTTATATGGTTTTCTGTAATTCTATCAAAGCTGGAAGAGATCTTAGAGTCCATTTAGTAGAAACCATCCCTAAACAAGAATCCCCTTTGTAACATAAACCAAAAGTGATCAGGGAGTCCTTGCTTGAAGGGAGGAACCTACTACTTATTGGACAGCCCATTTCACTTTTGTATAACCTGAACTGTTAGAATTTTTTTCTTTTTAGGAAGATGAAATCTGTCTCTTTGGAATTTCCTTCCATTGCTTTTAGCTCTGTCCTTTGGTGCCAAATGGAACAGGTCTAATCCCTCTTCTTCAAGATGGCCTTTTAAATACTTGAAGACAACTATGTGGTATCTGTCCAACTGTCTGTTTTCCTGGCTTCTCTTCTTTAACCAAACTATAAAATGATAACTAGTGCTACATACTCTTTCTTCCTAGCACTAGCCTAGGGATTGCTTGCTCCCTGTGCTTTGATTAGGATTACCATGAATCTTTCAAGTTAACAGTTACTTCTTCACCATCACACTGTTGACTTGTGCTGCTCATGGGTGTGCTTGTTATTTACTCTGCATCTGCCATATCTCTTAGACTATATCATTGTTTGAATTAGTGAAATTGCACAATTCCTTGCACCTGCTTCCCTTAGCATGTTCTTAGAAATAAAGTTGGGTGAGCCTTATCCTTGGTATGTTTATGGAATAGCTATTTAATGAGCTTTTCTATTTTTTAATGCTAAGAACATGAACCAGGATCTTTTGTATTGCAAACACTTTTGAGTCAGTAGATATCTATGTGACTCAAATGGCTCTCAGATATACTGCAGATTCTAGCCAAGTATTTTATTTTCCTATCGTTATTCAGTGTGGCCATACATGACAAGCATTGTATGATTTTATAACACTCTGCATAAAGATAACATATAAGTTGACTAACTCTTCCCATGAGAGGAACAATGATGGGAGTGCGAGTGGAGTGTTCCCAAGAAGAAGCAACTTTCTAATGAGTTTTGATTCTTAATTCTCTGAGAGAGAGAGACAGATATTCACAGGATGCTCTTAGAGATTGAGAACTATTGTGGCTGAACTATTACCTCTGCCTCTGTTGTCAGATCCCACTTTGTGTAGCTTCTAGATGCCAACACTATGGGAAATTATCCTGACCCTGTTGGGGGTGAATTAAAACCTCAGAATACCCATTTTTTCCTTTGGCTTCACTTGCGCTCTAATAGGAAAGTGTTGCCAGCACTAGTCATAATCAATGGTGGGGTGTCTTTTATCTTTGAGTACTAGATTTATAAGGGTTGGATGTATTCCTCTTACATGGGCTGTCTTGATGGTAACCTTAAGAAAATTGAGTATCTAAGTCCCTTTATCCATAAAACAATCTGCTACCTTATTTCAGGCACTTAATTTTTTCTTAAGTTCATTAAGACCCCATTCTGTATTTTGAACCTTGAAGCTTCTCCATTCTGATTCTATAAACCTATTTTTCTCACTTGTAGGGATATAACCTACTTTTGTTGTTAATTTTATCTTACTGTTGCCTAAAAATTAGGCACTGTCCTAGGTGATAGGGATACAGAGGCAAAAATGAAACAACCCCAGTTCTCAAGGACTTTACTATCTATTCTTAGATAATTTCTACCTCTTGATGTTATGAACATTTTGTAGCCTGGGAAGGGGGTGATTTCTGGGGTAGGGGGAGAGAACAGTAAAAGCTCCAGCATTCCTTGAGGCAATTTCCAAGGAACTTGTCTGATCATAGAATGTTATCGACTTTTTACTTTTATACAATCAAATCCAAAATTTGTTCCCTGCCTTATAGCACTATTGTGAAGATCAGCTGAAAAACATATATGTAAAATGTCTTGAAAACGTTAAAGTTCTATGTAAATGTTAGCCAACGTTATTTGTTAATTATTTTTACTCTGTTGTTGAAATAAATATAAATTCCATGTATTCTGATTTTTAAATGAGAATGAAACAGTATCTTTCTAATGGTAAAATTCTTTTATTTTTGTCAAGATAATTTTAAAGCTCTTTTCATGCCATATGTGTGTATATATACATATATACATATGGTCTTGTTAGGTTAAAGTTCAAATGTTTTATTACTTTTGGTATTCAGATACATGGAATTGATTCCCTGCAACAACATAAAATTAGATTAAGACCTATAGTTAATTTCCTATATCTATAGAGCTTTCTTAGACTTCTTAAATTTCTGTATCTACCTATTTGTGACTAACTGTCCTCAAATAACTGGCCCGTTGGCAGTGCAATGGTAGAACACTGGGCCTGGAGTTTGGAAGAGCAGAGTGCAAGTCTTATTTTTTTCCTTTCCCAAGTTGTACTTTTTGGGTTGCTTTTATATAACAACAGTGTTTAATGTTAATATTAAAAAAATGAATCTTTGCTTTCATGGGAATTTGAGATCACCAAAGTAGCTTTGGACTTCTGGTCAAGAAGAGTATTTATTAAAGGCATGACAAGCTCCCACATATCTACTTAAGCAAAAACTAGAAATTTACATCAGATTGAATAATAATCAAGAATGCAATGAGAAATAACAGTTAGTGACTTCTATTACAGACTGCAAAAAGTAAGAAGTCTACAAGCAATAAGAAAGAAGGTCACCAGCAAAGCCAGTGCAAACAGTCCAGTAGCTTCCCAGCACAAGAAGATACAGGGCAGAGACACAAGTAGCCCACAGGGCTCTGTTCAGATGCAGCAAAAGTGGAGGGTATCCCTTTGAAAGTCCCAACGTGGAGACCTTGAAAACCTGGGAAGCTACTGGCCTGTTTGGGTAGGGGAAGCAGCAATAATAAATAGTGTGGCATATCAGACCAAGATGGTCCCAGGGTTAGGTGCTTGACTCAATGTTTTGAGATGTTGTAAAGGGCCCCCTATATCTAGGACTCTGAGCCTTAAAGATCTAGGAGACTCTAACTCTGGGAACATGTGAGTCAGTTCAGGAACCTAAAGGACCTAGAGTGAGATCAAGCAGGGTGACTTCCTTACCCCAAAATAGAGTGGGGGTGGGGGCAGGGGTGGCCTTCTACAGAGCTCTAATTCAGTTGGGAAAATGAGTAAAATAATGGAAAGACTGGCCAGTATAAGGAAACTGCAAGCAGAGACTCAAAGGAAAACAATGGATTTTCCATGGCTACATACATAGCTAGAAAAAATGAAGCAAGAGATAATAAAAAAAAAAACAACCAAAACTCTTGAGGAAATAGTTGGGAGGGGGATAAGTAACTTAGAAGGGAAAAGTAGGAAATATTACCAAAGAAAAGGACTCCTACAATAGAAAGAAGAGAAATCAGTGACTTTGTAAGACAGCAAGAAGTATTAAAATAAAACCAAAAGATTGAAAAAATAAAGAAAATATAAAATATCTGATGTTTCAAAATAACTATAAGTAGGTGGAGAGAATTTCAGAATTACTAGACTCTGTGAAAGTCATGATTTAAAAAAAAGCTTAGACACATTTTACGAAATAAAAAATGAATATTTCCTAGATCTGTTGGAAGTAGAGGACAGGTTGCTCAGTGGATAGAGAGCCATGTCTGGTGATGGCAGTTCCTTGATTCAGATCTGACCATAGACACTTCTTAGCTTTGTGGGCAAGTAACTTAACCCCACTTACCTAGCCCTTATCATTCTTTTGTCTTAGAACCAATACTTAATATTGATTCTAAGACATAAGATAAGTGTTTTAAAAACCTACAGGGAAAAATGGAAGTAGAACCTATTGATCACTTCTTGAAATGAATCTTCAAGATGAGCAAAGTCCAGGAATATCCTAGTCAAAATCCAATACTTGTTCATTGGGTGTGTGTATATACATACATTCCCACAGATATAAATATACATTTACATATGCATATATACATAATTGCATGTATACATACAAATGCACCTTTATATATGTAAATATATAAAGAAACATTTTTATATATATGAGTACATATAGTTGTCCTCTCTCACTCTCTCTTTGCCTTTCCTCTCCTTCTTCTGTCTATATAGATATATCCAGAAAGAAGCATTGAGAAAGATCAAGTACCAATGAACTGAAGTTAAAATTTACATATGATCTGGCAGTTTCTACTAAAAATCAGAGATCTTGTAATACAGTATTCTGAAAAGCAAGAGACAGAAGCTTTAAAACCAAGAATAACTTACCCTGTAAATCTGAGTATAATCCTATATGGAAGAAATAGACTGTTAGAAGACTTTCAAACATTTTTGATGAAATGTTCAGAGTTAAGTTGGAACTTTGAAATGCAAACATGAGTCAGGAGAAACTTAGGCAAATCTAGTTGAGCAATTAGAAAGGACTGTAAGATGATTTAGTGTTAATATTATAATAGGGAACATGTCACTTCAGTACTTTAATGTCTTCAAAGAATTTTGAGTGATTAAGAAAAACAGGACATGTAGGTAGATTGATTCTGTTCTGAAGATTTTAAGATGGAAAAAATAATGGAATGTAAAATGATTACACTAGGATACAGAGGAAGATAAAGGAGTTGGAATTTGCTATTTTCATAACTGGTGTATATGAAAAGAAGAATATGTAAACATGGAGGAAAGGATGTAAGGAACAAAGAGCAGATAAACTCTTACCTGAAATGGGCAAAATAGATTTGAAAAAACACACAGAGACAGAAATAGTTCAGTGTAGAAATCTATCAAACAGAAAAGGGAAACAAGGAGTAATATAGATATGGTTAGGAGGGGCAATAATATTGGAGTGGGAATTGCAGCATGCAAAACAAACTTGCTAATTCTGAAAAGTTAAAAGATAAAAAGGAAAAGAATTTGAATCCAAACTGGTGCCCATCAATTGAGGAATGACTGAAAAATTGTTTTATACAAATATCATTTTGCTTTAAGAAATAACAAAAGGGATGAGTTCAGAGAAATCTGAGAAGACTTGTGTGAATTGGTACTGAGTAGAGTGAACAGAGCAAGGAGAACAACTTATACAAGGACAATAACATTGTAAAGAAAAACAACTTTAAAAAGCTTAAAACCAGTAATGAAAACAGGGTACTCACTTCCTGATAGAGAGATGATGGTCTCAACATGCAGAAAAAGACATATATTTTTGGACATGGCTACTGTATGAATTTCTTTTGGTTGATTATGCTTGTTTGTTTTATTTTTAAGTTTTTCTCTTTTTTTTTAACTGGTGGGAAGAGTTGGAGTGAAGGAAGAATTAGTAATAGTGATGTAAAAATAAAAAGAGGGCTACTGAAGTACTTAAAAATGTACAGAAGTAGGGGCAACTGGGTAGCTCAGTGGATTGAGAACCAGGCCCAGAGATGGGAAATCCTGGGTTCAAAACTGACCTCAGATACTTCCTAGCTGTGTGACCCTGGAAAAACCATTTAACCCCCATTGGCTAGCCCTTACCACTCTTCTGCATTGAAAAACAAAACCTAGTATTGATTCTAAGACAGAAGATAAGGATTTTTAAAAAAATGCTCAGAAGAGAGCAGACCATAACTGATGTCAGCATAATTTATGCCAATTGCAATAGTTGTTTCAATATTTTAGGTTTGGATAAGACTCCAAATTATTATGTAATCATATAGTTTATGACATCATTACAGAATCTGGAAAAGATGAGGTCTGGGAGGAGTACACAGAAGGAAGAATAGACTACCAGAAAGTAAAGTATATAATTATATACTTAAAAAAAGAAATGGCATGAAATGGAGATTGACGGTCTTATGTACAATCCTTTTTTGTTCTACTGTGTATATGTTTTTTTTTTAAGTTTTACAATAAAAAATGATTTTTTTTTAAAAAGGAGCTTTATGGTTCACCAAAGGCAGTCCAGCTTGCTTGATTTATTTAGAACATCTATAAACTTCAATTTAGATATTGATACTTTAAATGTAAGATCATTGCCCAATGACCTACAAGTGATGTGACAAATGCCTGGAAAACTGTACTCATTTCAACCTTGACATTCTTGTTATAAAGGAAACTAGAAGAAAAAAAAGAAGTTGCCGATAAATGTAAGGATGGCTTACAGATGCTTTTTTTGAGAAGCAAAGAAAGGAATTGGTGGGTTATATTTATTGTATACCCCAAATCAACCAGAGATATTATTTTGTGGACTATTTGGTCTTAATATATTTCATTATTAATAATAAGTATTTGTAAAAAGAAAAATGCTATGAAAATAATTTCAGCTTGTGCAACATGGATGATAGAGGGAGAACCTGGAAAGAAATTCTTTGAAAAGACCCTCCAGATCAGCATAAACTTTGAAAACTGGTGGGGACTTCAATGAAAAACTTGGAAAAGTTGGAGATAGGGAGAAATACACGGGAAAGTTTGGGTTCAGAGAAAGAAATGAGAGCAGTAGCAGAGCTGTAAATTGTAAAGCCTTATGCCTCTATGTCATGAACACTTTAAAAAACCCTTACCTTTAGTCTTAGAGTCAATACCAAGTATTATTCCAAAGCAGAAGAGAGGTAAAGACTCGGCAGTTGGGATTGACCTCTCCAGAGTTACACAGCTAGGAAGTGAGAGGCTAGGTTTGAACCCACATCCTCCTGTCTCTAGGCCTGGCTTTCTTTCCACTGAGCCACCTAGCTGCCTCATGAACATTTCTCTAAAAAAAATTGGTAGAATCTAGATTTGGCAACCATTAAATTACTAAATTATACCACAAAGAATGAAATTGACTATATTGTTCAGGCAGGAAAAGACTTATAATTAGTGGGGTAGTTGTTTATGAGTTAACCATCTGTACCCAGTTAGATCATTGATTTGCCAGAGCTAACATCAGAATTTATAATAATGGAAAAAGTATAGTGATAAAAAAGAAAAAAATGTATAATTGAATAACTCAATCCTGAACTATTTAAACAAATATTGCAATCTACAAAAGTTATATTGATAGCAATCATAATCCTTTTATGCGGAAGTTTAATCAGTGTGATATAATTGCTATAACCAGGAATCTTAAAGAGCTCAAAAAGCATTTTAGTCAGCAAACATATGATTTATTTGAAAAACAGAGAGAAACAGCTGCCAAAGGCAACACCAGGTTATGATATTTAGAAAATCTTATAAAGAGTTATGGACGATTATGAACAGCATAATCTCATTAAACAGTGAGAAGCAGTGGAGGGTGAAACTAGTTTAAGAAATTTGATAACTTATTTAACTAAGCAGTCATCTTAAGGGCATTTAAGGACAAAAATGGAAAAAGAACAGGAAAACAATAGAAAAGATTAGTAAATACTACAGCAAACTTTTCTCCATCAAGAATAGTGGAACCACCATATTTGTATGCTAACAATCATAATCCTGTATGTACCTATGGGAAGGTAGAAATGGCATTAAACAGAACAAAGAGTTATAACAACAGAAATAACCTTATATAATAACCTTTTTAAAAATAAACATAAGATGAGGAATAGAAAAGGGAGATTTAAACTTACTGAAGTTGTTTGCCACTGGAATATTGGAGATTCAATGCAAAGTTCAAAGGCGAGAGAGTTCTGTGGATGATGAAGTCATCCATAAACTTCTGTTTGAAGATGGTGCTGTGCTGATTGAACCAAGTCAAGTCCTGGAGCATTGAAGAGCCTTTTGAAAGAGATAAGAATCACTTATAAGGAATTTGGCCTAACTATCTACACAGCAAAAACAAAATGGATGCAAAATGTCTATTACAGCATACATTTAGGTGGATACCATATAGTTTGCCCAACAGAATATGTATATCTGGGATAGATAGTACAGTTGGACAATGAGCTTGAAACTGAGGAGAATCTATTTGGATTACTTTTAGGAAATGGCGGCGTATTTTTACTTAGGACAAACTTTTCATGAAAGTATAAAACCTCTCTTTTCAATTCTAACATTTTGCTAATATTGCCAGATGGAAGCGAGATAGAGAATAACATTGCATTTATTGAACTAATTATGAGTATCCAGTGAAAGATAATGGAGAGATATGTTGTTATGGACGATAATATTGACAACAAATAACCTATTGGGAACTCCAAAGAACAGTAATAAAGGGTATTATCAAGGAATTTTATAACAGAAGAGAGCTGTTGGTCATGTGATGAAAATTATGGAACACAAATGGATAGTGTTTCACTGATACGAATGGAGAGAAAATCTTTCAGAACATTAGATAGACCTCCTGTGATGAACCTATGAGGGAACATGGACAAAAATCCTATGGGATAGATAGGTAGATGGACTGGCATGGATGTGATACATAATTTATAGTATTAGCCGGGAGACCTGATTCTATGAGATCACAGATCCCTTTGAGATTTTTGAGAAAGAGGAGGAGCAAGCAAGAAGGAGAGGAGGAGTACTAGAAATTGAAGACCAGGCAGGCTTCTCAAAATTAGATTTGTGCTAGGCAAAAAAAAAAAATCAAATAGAAAATTTCAGCTTGAGTAATAGGAGATGTAAAATGCTTAATTTATTACTACTCTTCTTTCCCTTTTCTTTCATAGAAATGTGAAAAAGACTTGTTCTCTTTCTAAAATTCTCAAATGATGTTTCAATCTAGAATTAATACAAAGGAAGAAAAAATCCTTATAAATGAAAATGAAATTGTTGCTGTTAGGTAGATTATTTTAGTAGTACTTTATGACATAAGATGTATAAGTAGTTTTTTTTTCCCTATCAGGTGGTTGAAGCTTCATTGGCAAACATATTTCTAAAGTGACTTACTCTTAGACCTGAACTTTTAAAAAGTTACTATTTGGGGGATGACTTGGACAGCTCATTTAAAACTAATGCTACCTCAGTAGTTAAAGGGTGACTGGTAATGAGTGTTGAAAACAGCAGCAAGAAAGTAAACTGGAGGTAAATTACAACAGAGTATTCATTCTTTTTAAAACTTCTCAAAAAGGTTATTTGAATATATTATCTCATAGTATATACTTAGGATAGAATATCTTACACTTGAGAGATGTATCTGTGATCTTACTGATGTAGAACTCTGCTGGAATAAAATACAATGTATCTGTGTCTCAAATGGAAAATAAAGAGTTTCTTAAAAAGGAAAACAGTTTACTAAAATTATGTTAAAGTGATTTAAGTTTATTTTATAGATATTATTTTTGCATGTTTGGTTTTTTAAATGGGAAGTTATTTCAGAAGTATACTGAAATATAGTAGTGGTACCTATCTTTAACTCAAGGAAAATGAATGTCATTTTGTCATTGAAGATAAAATTTTATTAGTGCCTTTTAAACTTTTTATAGTGTCTATAATTTTACTTCCCTTCTCTAATCTTTATCATAATTAAGTAGTTCTGTTTATTTTAGAGACCTATTTGAAGTACATTGGAGTGACAAATATGTCATTCACTCACCACTGAGTACATACTCTTAAGTTAAATGTTATTACATTTGCAATACTATGAAATAAAAAGCATACTGTATAAAATTTATGATTTAGTTGGGGAAATATTTTTTGTACTTATCATTTCATAGGGATCTCCTTTTGAGGAGTTCACCACCCAAATCCAAATTGCAGACTTGTGTGTAATAAATTTAACTTTTGCCTGGAACTTGGAGATGTAAATAACTTCCATCATTACACAGATAATAGGTGTCAGAGGCAGAATTTGTATCTTGGTATTTCTGGTTCCAAGGCAGGCCTTCTGTCTACATTGTCATGCTGCTTTTCACATGGGGAGATAAAAGGATTACAAATTAAAAGCTAGAAGGAACCCTAGAAGCAATTTAGTCCAATTCCCTCATTTTATAGGTAAGGAAATTGAGGCTCAAAGAGATTGAATGACTTTACTACTTAGTCTTTCACAGGTAGTGATATAAGCAAGACATAGTAAAGTACAAAATGTATGATACAGGAAATTAAAGAAAAAATATCTTTTTTGCTTTTCTTCATTGCATATTAATTGTGGTGACAGGATCACTCAGCATTGTGATGTGCTGAATAAGTTGAAATAAGACAACTTCAATACTATTAAAAGAATTCGTGATTGTTTAGTTGTGTCTGATCTTTCATGACTCTGTGGCCCATACTGTCTATGGTATTTTCTTGGTAAAGATCTTAGTATGGTTTGCCATTTCCTTTTCCTGTGGATTGAGATAAATAGAGGTAAACTGACTTATCCAGGGTCACACAGCTGGTAAATATCTGAGCCTAGATTTTAACTCAGGTCTTCTGTACTCCAGGACCAGTGCCCTACCCACTAAGCCACCTAACTTCACCTATTTCACAGTAATTTGATATACCATTTAATATTAAAAAGGACATAAATTATTGTTCAGCTGTAAGAAATACAATATATGATATACAAGATATGATTGTGGCTTTCTCTGTCCTTATTCAGGTACATGTAATGGTTTCAATTTCATTCTTTCATCCTGCTATCTATGTTCAGGTCTTTCTCTCTTTTGCAACAAGTAAGATATATTAATGCTTTTTAGCTTTTTATCACAATTATTTCTGGATATTGCCTGTCCTCTTTCTCACTCCCTCAGCATTTTAACAAAGACAAACAATTAAGCAAAAATAACTTTTACAATGATTTGCTATCAGTTTTTGCATTGTTTTACATTTCTTCCAGAAGAGAGGAGTGGAGGAATATATTTCTTTATATATTCCTGAAGGCCAAAATTATTTATTATAATTACCCAGAGGCTATGTTCCTTTTAGTGCTTTAAGAATTTTTTTCTGTTGATAAGCATTTCCTTTAGTATTATTTTCATTTACTTTATTTTATGCATTATGAATATTGTTCTCTGGGGTCTCCTTATATTACTGTTTATCATTTCATCCCAAGTTTTAATTTTTATAAATGATTTAAAAAATATTAATTTTCTGTTACATTTATATGCCACAGGTTTTTTTAGCTTGTTCTACCATTCCCTAGTTGATGGCTTTGTTTACAATTCTTTATTACAACAAAAGTACTATAATATTTTGATTTATATATTTTGTGTCTTCACAAACACAGACATATATACACATACATACATACATATCTTTATTAGATTGTTCTCTGATATTTATGCATTCCCAGACCTTAGAAAATTTTTTGATTCTTCTAATTCCTTAGGCTATTGTCTTAAGTGACCTTTTCACTGTCAGATTCCTAGGAAAAAACTGTCTTTTCTTGTGGCTTCAATTTCCTCTCCTAGACTATAGCAATAGCCTTCTTTTTAAAAAATATATTTTATTGATGGCTTTTGACTTTTCAGGGTAGTCATTTTCTTCTCTCTTCCCACCCCACATTGTAATGTCTCTTATTACAAAGAAAAACAGTTAAGGGGAAAAAAATCCACCATAACTTAATATTCTATCTTAGTAGTCTCCTACCTCGTTGTTGTAAAGAAGACTTTCATTATCTCTTCTTTAATGCTTTCATTAATTTCCCCATTAGTAAGTATTCAGCTTTGTTTTTATTGATCTTTTAATTTATATTGTTTTAGTTACTGTGTATTTTCTTATGGTAAGTGCATGTGTTTTTGCAGTGTACAGGGTAGAAGTCAAAACATTGGGAATTAAAGTGCTAAGCCAAAGACATATTTTATCCAGAGTAGAGGTTCTGCACTTTTTTTTTTGGTCATGAACCCCCTTGGCTGTCTGATAAAACCTAAAAACTCCATCTCAGAATAAATGCAATAAAATACCTAGGATTATGAAGGAAAGAGGTTTTAGCAATGTGTATTTATCAAAATATTAATAAAACAACTTCATGGACCACTGAGAACTTCTGCCTTAGAGAGAAAATGAAAGGGTATGGGAAGAGGCAGTGGATGTGGGTGTAAGTTTATTAGGTTTTGTCTCCACAAAACAATGGACAAAAACCCTTAAACTGATTTAGGCTTACATTTAGCCTGAGTGACATGGTCTTAATACTGGAGTTACCATGTTCTTTGTTCCTTCCTCCCTCTAGTGTCCTGATTGAAGTCACCCGAGCAGCCCCTGACTTTCCCCCAAAGTTGCAGCCAATGGTGGTGGAAGTGGTGAAATGGAATTACTGGAACTCCTGACATCCCCTCACCCCTTCTTTGTTTACTTTTTGCCTTTCATGAGGTTTCAACTCTCCCCTCCTCCCCTTTTTAGGATGACTCAAGACACAGTCATGGCCTCCAGGGCCTCAAGTAGAGAGATACTGGGTAACACATGCATCATCAACACTGATCTTCAGTATCTTACTATATTTGTGTAGTATATTATCTTTATTTTGACTTGTTTCAGGTAATATAGATCTTTCACATTTCTTCAATTTCCTCTTTTTTGTTAGTGTAACTACATAATAACATAGTATTTAACTTATGTATCATAGTTGTTGCCTTTTCCAAGCCATTTTGCAGTAACTACATATTCATTTTGGTTCTATTCTTGCTTTCCAAAGGGAGCTGCTATGAATATTTTTGGTTTATATTTATGAATGCACAAATAAATCTTTGATTACCATGTGCAAAACACTGTGCAAAGTGGTAGGGATAAAATAGAAATGTAAGATAGTTCATGCTCTTAAGGAGCTCATATTCTAATTGGAGACAACTTGCCTAGAGAATGTTTCAGTTACAAGTGAAAAGGAAATGTCCCATGGTCTTCAGGGTGCATTGACAAAGCAGATATAATACTTCTTTAATAGAATTTCCACTGATAAAATGGAGCGAAGGGAGCAAGTCTTTATAAAACATTTACTATATGCTAGATGTGCTAAATCCTTAACCAAAAATCTCATTTGTTCCTCACAACCACCTGTGAGCTAGGTGTTATTATGAACTCCATTTCACAGTTAAGGAAACTGAGGGTCAGTGATTTTCACTGGGTTATACAGCTAGTAAGTGTCTAAGGCCAGATTTATACTCAAGTCTTCCTGTCTCCACACCTTGTGTTCAATTCACTGTGCTACTAGCTGCCTAGGTGATTTGATAAAATCATATCCATTTATGTAATTGAATCATTTGACATTGCCATCAACTTTGGTGGCAAGAATTTTCGTTTCTGGGTTTTTAGTAGCCCTAGCATTAGTATTGGCAGGAACATTGTATCTCCACCAAAGTCGCTTCCCAGGATGATGGCTTAGGATGCTGGACAGAAAGCATTGCTTTTCCCAAGTCTGTTGAATTCAATATCTTGGGCTGTTTCTGTTAGGCTGTAAGGGGAAATGGTGGTAAAGGTGATGGTGGTTGGTTGACTTATTTGAACAAATAGTGGTTCTCATCTCTGTCTCTAGGTGCCTTGTTTTTAAAGGTAGGCTGGCCTGCTTCCTCTGCATGTGGCAGTTGGTGAGAATGACTGACACTTTCTCTATATAAGTTGCTTCTCTAGAATATAGGTGTGAGGTCTGTGCTGGAGACAGGATCAGTAATCTGGGAAATGCTTCTACTCCCAATTTCTCTTTGAATATTGATGGAAAAAATTCCAATAAATTACTATCAAGGAGATTATAGCAACATATCATAAAGATCCTACACTAAGCCTGGGTAGGATTTATATCAGGAATTTAGGGCTGGTTCAATATTGGGAAGACTCAGCATAAATGACTATCAGTAACAAAACCAGGAAAAATCATATGATTATCCTAGCAGATAGAGAAAAAAACTTTTTAAAATTAAATTTTATTTTTATTGTCATGCAAAACACACTTCCATATTGATCATTGTTGTAAGAGTCATACATAACTAAAACCATAATTACACTGATGTGAAAGACGACTCCAACAGTTCTTTCTCTGGAGGTGGATAGCATTCCCAGTCATAATAAGTCTTTCAGGATTGTCCCAGATCATTGCATTTCTGAGAGTAGCCAAGTTTCCACAGATGCAATAATTGTCCAATATTGCTGTTATTATTATTAGGGCAGCCCTCCAGCCTCTGACCCTCTCCTGACACCCAGCTCTCACTTGTGGCTCCCAGTAGCTGCTAGCATGCGGCAGCGGCCACACCTCAGGCAACGGCTTCGACAGGCCGGCTAAACCTTGTGAGGGTAGCCAGGGGGTCATTGACCCTTGGTGAACTAGGGCTTTGCTCACCCAGCATGTGAAGACTGCTTCGACGGAACAGGCGGAAGAAACCAACAAAAAGGTTCAACGCTGAGATGGCGACGCAGCAAAGCACTGTGGAGTGCTTAGGGCGTGTTGGAGCACAAAAGACAACACAGCCATCCATTGCAGCTGAGGAAGTCTCCAGGTGTAACGACTTTTCGTGCCACTGGACCCAGGCTTCCAACGCCAAGAGAGTGGGACTGTCTCTGTGCATCAACTTTTCCACTTAAATCTTCATGCACAAGTATCTTTGTGCACAAAAACGCACAAAGACAATCGTCATCCTTGGTTACCGAGAGACTACTACCATGTACAGTGTTTTCCCAGTTCTCCTTATTTTGCTCTGCATCAGTTCCTGCAGATCTCTCCAGATTTTTTTGAAATCATCTTGCTCATTATTTCTTATGACACAACAGTATTCCATCACCAACATGTACTACAATTTGTTCAGCCATTCCCCAATTGATGGACATCCCCTTACTTTCTAGTTTTTTGCCACTACAAAAAGAACTGCTATAAATATTTTTGTGCAAGTAGATCCTTTCTCCTTTTTTATTATCTCTTTGAGATACAGCAGAAAAAAACTTGTGACAAAATAACAACACTCATTCCTATTAAAAATACTAGAAAGAAGAGGAATAAATGAAACTTTTCTAAAAGTGATTAGTAGTATCTAAAACCATCAGCAAGCATTATCTTTAATGGGGATGTAAGATTAAAATTAATATCCAATAACTCCCAAGTATTATATTTTATAAGATTTATTGATAATCACTTGAAGTAGAAGAAATAAAGACAAAAGTAAAAGCCTGAGTAAAGAGAAGTTTTGCCAGCCTCAGTAGCGGGGAAAGAGAGAGGGGCGGAGTCACAAACTTTATCTACAAAACATAAGGACGGAATGTGAGAATGAAAGTGGGATGCTGGGAGAGAGAATTCTGGAGTTCGAATTCTAATTATACAACCCCCCCTTGTGATTCCAGTGAAAAATGAGCATGTAGAAATCTCTCAGATTTACACGCCTAGTTTCCCCATAGAATCAGTACACATAACCAACTTATATCACTAAAAATCTTTAACTAGAGGTACATACAATATTGCACTTTCTTAAGGGGAAATTACAATGATTTGGGGATAAGAGGGAAATAAAAGAGAAAGAAAATTAAATCAATGATTGCTAGGCACATTGACAAAAAGCCAACTGGGGGGCAGTCCCTTTTGGCATAAGAGTATAAATTCAAAATAAATGTGTTCAACTCTCCCCCCCCCCCCCCAGAGTTCAATTTCACTACATCCCAAAGTTCATTCTGGATCTTTTGGTGCGATGTATGGTTTCTGCAGGCATCTTCATGGTGCCTTCTCCAAACAGTTCACTTTCTTGATTCAGGGAGGTAGCAAGTTTCTTATCTTAAAATTACTGTCAAACCAGAAAAATTTGTATAAATCTAGAATTCTATGACAATAATACACCCCCCTCCCCCGGAGGATGTTGACAAACATACGGATAAACCACGGATACGTGTCTGAGTTATGAGATATATGAATCAATTGACAAAAGAAAAGAAAAAAACAAAAAAATCCAAATAAAAGAAAAGTAACTTCTGGATGAAATGTAAAATATTGAAGTCTCATGTGTAAATATTCTAAGTAAGGAAAAAATAAGCCTATAACAGGTCCTTGAATCAGGGCCCAATTAAAGTGATATATGTCCCACAGTACTGTAGTAGCAATTATGCAATTACCCAATCAGCAGCCAGGACTACAGAAAATTGCCACTTTATGAAAGACAGAAAAAAAGGACTACATTTTGAAGCAGAAAAGGAAATAGCATTCCCTGGTCTGGTTTTAGCTTTGCTCTCAGTGATAGGGGAGCCAAAATGGCCACCAAACTGAGATACTTGGTAGAAGTCTGGATCTGACACAAGGGAATCCTGCATCTGACTTTGCAAACATATTTCCTCGAACCCTAAAACAAATTCAAGCCCCCTGTCTTGGTGCATAATCTCATCAATCCTACTGGGAATGGTTGGTCTCCTTAACCTTGTGCTTGTAGGTATTGTGCAGGTTATCTTTGTGCTCCTTGGCACTGTGTAGTGGCTCTTTTGTGATCCCTTTCCTTGGAATCAGACACAATAATTAATCGAAGTCCCATACTATTTAACAATCAATGGCAGGTTTCCATAATCTAAAGCTTTTGGGTATGCATTTGCATTAGGACTAATGGACATTTTAAACTTACCCTAATGCAAAATCAAAAAGCCTGGTAACATGTACTTTGAGTACAAAAAATGAGAGAAAAAAGAAAACTCAAAAATTCTTTTGCACATACAAGGAAAAAGAATAATAAAATTAAAAAACACAAATATATAGTTCACAATCAGTGACACACTATATATTTTCCTTGTATGTGCAATATAGTTTTTATGCCATCCCTCATGAAAGAGGAACCATCAGTGAATAAACCCAAGTCTGTATTGTCTAAAGGAGGGTCCAGTAGATTATCTTGAAGTTTTTCAGCTATGGACAGGAAAAATTCACAATTGTGCAAAGGTTCTCCTGAAACTGGTAAATCAGGAAGCAAGGTTGCCAGATTAAGAACTGTACAGCATTTCAAGGTAATATTCTCATTACATAACAAATTTACCTTGTACCTTGCAAGTCTCTGATCAGAAAATGCTTATGTTCTATGTCTTAGCAACAATGCTTTAACTTCATGTGGGCATATTATGGTTAAAGGGCATCCAAAGACTAAATCAGCCAATTTAGTTACCAATAAGGCTGTGGGAGCTATACTTCTAAGACATAGTGGGGCTTCTGAAACTACTGGGTTCAGTTGGGCCGAATAATAAGCAACTGGGTGCTGAGCAGGTCCCAGAGTTTGAGTTATAACACCTGAAGCTAATCTTCTTTTTTTGTGTACATGCAAAGTATATGGCTTGGTGTGATAGGATGCCTAGAGCAAGGGCAGAGAGGATATCCTGTTTTAATTTAGAAATATCTGACAGGTGTTTTGCCTCTAATTTAAGCAGTTCAGGGACTGAATTTTTTGTCAGTGCTATAAGGGGTTTAGTGATTTCCCCATAGCAAGGGATCCATTGCCTACAAAACCCGGTTGTTCCAAGAATTGCCCTCAACTGTTTCTTAGTGGATGGGGCACTCAATTTCTGAATATCTTCTATGTGCTTAGAGGAAATGGAGTGGGCACCAGCAGTTAAAATAAACCCTAAATATTTCACTTTGGAGAGACACTGCTGAACCTTTGCCTTTGAGACCTTGTGGCTTATGTACCTCTAAAAGGAGATGTTTGCTATTTTCCTGGAATACTGTGGCATTTGGTGAGACCAAGAGCAAATCATCTATAAAATGTATCAAACAGCTCTCCTTAAATTTAGAATTTGCTAAATCTTGTGTTAAAATATGTGAGAACAGTGTGGGACTTTCCACATGCCCTTGTGTCAAACAACATTAGATCCATTGGGAACCTTTCTAGGTGAAGGCAGATGTTATTGATGATGTTGAAGTTGATGATGATGTTGGTGTTGGTGTTGGTGTTGA
Organism: Monodelphis domestica; assembly: GCF_027887165.1. NCBI lineage: Eukaryota > Metazoa > Chordata > Mammalia > Didelphimorphia > Didelphidae > Monodelphis > Monodelphis domestica. Next base: position 514,447,878 of record NC_077227.1, on the reverse strand, counting down.
TGATGATTGAATTTGGATTTGGAGGTTTTTCTTCCATTTTAACCTTTCTGACCCTTCCTACTGTAATGATTAAAATTTTCTTGGTGATTGCCTCCAACCTCTTTCACCCTTTCATTGTATTTATCTTCTCCCCACTTCCCCCCACGTGTTCCTTTATGCAATATATATTTACCCCATTTTATCTCTTTTCCCATTTCTTTTAGTATTATCCTCTTTTTTACCCCTAGTATTTATATATATGTACATATATATATATATATATATTGATATAAGTATATTTCTTCTAGCTACCCTGATGATAATAACAATTTTAAAGAGTTACCAATATCTGATCAAACAATTCTGGAAGGCAATTTGGAACTATGCCTAAAGAGCTTTAAAAGACCGCCTGCCCTTTTATCCAGCCATACCACTGCTGGGTTTATACCCCAAAGAGATAATAAGGTTACAAAATATTTATAGCTATGCTTTTTGTGGTAGCAAAAAAATTTGGAAAACGAGGGGATTCTCTTTGATTAGGGAATGGCTCAACAAATTGTGGTATCTGTTGGTGACAGAAAACTCTTGGTGCTAAAAGGAATAATGAATTGGAGGAATTCCACATGAACTGGAACGACCTCCAGGAATTGATGCAGAGTGAAAGGAGCAGAACCAGGAGAACATCATACACAGAAATGGATACACTGTGGCACAATAGAATGTAATGGACTTCTCTACTAGTAGCAGTGCAATGATCCAGGACAATTCTGAGGGAATGCTATCCACATTCAAAGAAAGAACTGTAGGGGTAGAAACACAGAATAAAAACAACTGATTGATCACATGATTCAATAGGGATATGATTGGGGATATAGACTCCATAGTCTATATCCCTAACAGTCACCCTAGTACAAATATTAATAATATGGAAATAGGTCTTGATCAATGACACATGTAAAACCCAGTGGAATTGCTTGTTCGCTATGGGAGGGAAGGGAAAGCACATGAATCATATAACCATGAAAAAATATTCTAAATTAATTAAATAAATGAACTAAAAAAAAGAGTTACCAATATCATCTTTTCTTATAGGAATACAAATCATTTGAACTTAAATTTAAATTAAATTTAAATTTAAATTAAATTAAATTTAAATTAAATTAAAAAACCCTTAAAATTTTTTCCCCCCTTTCTTAATTACCTTTTGGTGATTCTCTTGAATTCTATGTTAGGACATCAGATTTTTTGTTTAAGTCAGGTATTCTCTTTAGGAATGCTTGGAAGTCTTCTATTTTATTAAATGACCATACTTTCCCCTACAAGAATATAATCAGTTTTGCTGGGTAGTTGATTCTTGGTTGTAGATCCAGTTTCCTTGCTTTCTGGAATATCAGATTTCATGCCTTCCAGTCCTTCAGTGTGGATGCAGCCATGTCTTGTGTTTTCCTAACTGTGGTTCCATGATATCTGAATGGTTTCTTCTTAGCAGTTTGTAGTATCTTTTCCTTGATCTGGTAGTTCTTGAATTTGGCTATAAAATTCCTGGGAGCTTCTAGTTGGGGATTATATGCAAGAGGTGATCTATGGATTCTTTCAATCTCTACTTTTTCCATCTTGTTCAAGAATGTTGGGGTAGTTTTCTTGGATAATTTCCTGTAGAATGATGTCCAGACTTTTTCTTTTGTCATGATTTTCCATTAGTCCAATAATTCTTAGTTTGTCTCTTCTTGATCTGTTTCCCAGGTCTGTAGTTTTATCAAAGAGGTATTTCATATTTTCCTCAATGTTTTCATTCTTTTGGTTTTGTTTTATAGACTTTTACTGCCTTGTGAAGTCATTTGCTTCTAGTTGTTTGATTCTAATTTTTAAAGACTGAATTTCATCCCAGGCTTTTTGGTCATCTTCCTCCTTTTGATCTGTTTTTCTTTGTAGACCATCTTTTACTTTCTTTGCCTCGTTTTCAAGCTGGTCAATTCTGGCTTTTAAGACACTATTTTCTTGTTTTAGTTCATGTGCCTCTGTTTCCAGATGACTTATTTTACTTTTTAAGTTATTGTCCCAATTGTCTTCAGCCTCTCTTAATTGTTTTTTGAATTGTTTTGAGTTCTTCCAAAGCCGGAGTCCAATTCACTGGCGTTTCTTTGTTTTTGCTTGGTGTTCCTTGGTCCTCCTCTGTTCCATTTGTTCTTTGTTCATTACCTTGATAGAAGCTGTGGATTGTAATTTTTCTTCTTCTGTTGTTTACTCATATTTTTTCCTTCTTTCTCCCCTGTCATTAATGGACTGTAATCCTGCTCCTCTTATTATTTTTTGGATCTCCGCTAGCATTTTTGTAATGCTTTTTGGCACAACTCTGTGAGGTAGGTGCTGTTATTATCTCCATTTTATAGATAAGCAAACTGAGGTACAGGTTAGTAAATTGCCAGGGTCACACAGTAAGTTATCTGACATAGGATTTGAACTCTAGTCTTCCTGACTCCATGTTTCATATGCTGCTATCTCTAGCACATAGCACAGGAACTGACACATTGTAAATACTGAAAAAGTGGTTGTTGATTGATACTTATTCTATCTTTGTGATTTTTGTTTAGTGCAAATGTATTTTTAATTTTAGGTAATCTGTATGATCTAGTTTAGCTTTTATGAGTGCCTATATCTCAAGGATCCTCCTTTAAGCTAAACTTTGAGTTGTACTTTATCTTCAATTGTTTTATGATGTGACATTATATATTTAGATCATGTGCCCACTGGAACTTATTATAGGATATTTCCAAATAGGATAAAGTTTCCCAAGTAGTTTTTGTTCTTGGGTTTTCAAATACTCAGCTATTATATTCAGTTTCTTTTTTTAAAATAATATTTTATTTGATCATTTCCAAGCATTATTCATTAAAGACAAAGATCATTTTCTTTTCCTCCCCCCACCCCCCATAGCCGACGTGTGATTCCTCTGGGTATCACATGTGTTCTTGATTCAAACCCATTGCCATGTTGTTAGTATTTCCATTAGAATGTTCGTTTAGAGTTTCTCCTCTGCCATGTCCCCTCAACTGCTGTAGTCAGGCAGTTGCTTTTCCTTGGTGTTTATACTCCCACAGTTTGTCCTCTGCTTATGGATAGTGTTTTTTCTCCTAGATACCTGCAGATTGTTCAGGGACATTACACCGCCACTAAAGGAGAAGTCCATTACATTCGATTATACCACAGTGTATTAGTCTCTGTGTACAGTGTTCTCCTGGTTCTGCTCCTCTCGCTCTGCATCACTTCCTGGAGGTCGTTCCAGTACCCAATGAATTCCTCCACTTTATTAATCCTTTTAGCACAATAGTATTCCATCACCAACATATACCACAATTTGTTCAGCCATTCCCCAATTGATGGGCATCCCCTTGTTTTCCAATTTTTGGCCACCACAAAGAGCGCAGCTATGAATATTCTTGTACAAGTCTTTTTCCCCATTATCTCTTTGGGGTACAAACCCAGCAGTGCTATGGCTGGATCAAAGGGTAGACTTTCTTTTATCACCCTTTGGGCATAGTTCCAAATTGCCCTCCAGAATGGTTGGATCAGTTCACAACTCCACCAGCAATGAATTAATGTCCCTACTATGCCACATCCCCTCCAGCATTCATTACTTTCCTTTGCTATCATGTTAGCCAAACTGCTAGGTGTGAGGTGATACCTCAGTTGTTTTTATTTGCATCTCTCTGATTATAAGAGATTTAGAACACTTCTTCATGTGCTTATTAATAGTTTTGATTTCTTTATCTGAAAACTGCCTATCCATGTCCCTTGCCCATTTATCAATTGGAGAATGGCTTGGATTTTTGTACAATTGATTTAGCTCTTTATAAATTTGAGTAATTAAACCTTTGTCAGAGGTTTCTATGAAGATTTTTTCCCAATTTGTTGTTTCCCTTCTGATTTTAGTTACATTGGTTTTGTTTGTACAAAAGCTTTTTAATTTGATGTAGTGGAAATTATTTATTTTACATTTTGTGACTCTTTCTATGTCTTGCTTGGTTTTAAAGTCTTTCCCCTACCAAAGGTCTGACATGTATACTATTCTGTGTTTACCCAATTTACTTATGGTTTCCTTCTTTATGTTTAAATCATTCACCCACTTTGAATTTATCTTGGTGTAGGGTGTGAGGTCTTAATCAATTCCTAATCTCTCCCACACTGTCTTCCAATTTTCCCAGCAGTTTTTATCGAATAGTGGATTTTTGTCCCAAAAGCTGGGATCTTTGGGTTTATCGTATACTGTCTTGCTGAGGTTGCTTTCCCCCAGTCTATTCCACTGATCCTCCTTTCGGTCTCTTATCCAGTACCAAATTGTTTTGATGACTGCTGCTTTGTAATATAGTTTAAGGTCCGGGACTGCAAGGCCCCGATCATTTGTGTTTTTTTTCATTATTTCCCTGGATATCCTTGATCTTTTGTTACTCCAAATGAACTTTGTTATGGTTTTTTCTAAATCAGTAAAGAAATTTTTTTGGAGTTCAATGGGTATGGCACTAAATAGATAAATAAGTTTGGGTAGAATGTTCATTTTTATTATATTGGATCATCCTATCGATGAACAGTTAATGTTTTTACAATTGCTCAAGTCTAGTTTTAGTTGTGTGGAGAGTGTTTTGTAGTTGTGTTCATATAGTTCCTTTGTTTGTCTCGGGAGATAGATTCCTAGGTATTTTATTTTGTCTAAGGTGATTTTGAATGGGATTTCTCTTTCTAGTTTTTGCACCTGAGATGTGTTGGAGATATATAGAAATGCTGATGACTTATGCAGATTTAATTTGTATCCTGCAACTTTGCTAAAGTTGTTGATTATTTCAATTAGCTTTTTGGTTGAATCTCTAGGATTTTTTAAGTAGACCATCATGTCATCTGCAAAGAGTGATAACTTGGTCTCGTCCTTGCCTATTTTGATGCCTTCAATTTCTTTTTCTTCTCTAATTGCTACTGCTAGTGTTTCTAGTACAATGTCAAATAGTAGAGGTGATAATGGGCATCCTTGTTTCACTCCTGATCTTATTGGGAATGCATCTAGTTTATCCCCATTGCAGATGATATTAGCTGATGGTTTTAGATATATACTGTTTATTATTTTTAGGAACAAACCTTCTATTCCTATGCTTTCTAGTGTTTTTAATAGGAATGGATGTTGTATTTTATCAAAGGCTTTTTCTGCGTCTATTGAGATAATCATGTGGTTCTTGTTGGTTTGCTTGTTGATGTGGTCAATTATGTGGGTGGTTTTCCTAATATTGAACCAGCCCTGCATCCCTGGTATAAATCCTACTTGATCATGGTGGATGACCCTTCTGATCACTTGCTGGAGTCTTTTTGCTAGTATCCTATTTAAGATTTTTGCATCTATGTTCATTAGGGAGATTGGTCTATAATTTTCTTTCTCTGTTTTTGGCCTGCCTGGCTTTGGAATTAGTACCATGTTTGTGTCATAAAAGGAGTTTGGTAGAACTCCCTCTTTGCTTATTATGTCAAATAATTTTATAGTATTGGGGTTAACTGTTCTCTGAATGTTTGATTGAATTCACTGGTGAATCCGTCAGGCCCTGGGGATTTTTTCTTAGGAAGTTCTTTGATGGCTTGTTGGATTTCATTTTCTGATATGGGATTTAAGAATTCTATTTCTTCTTCTGTTAGTCTAGGCAGTTTGTATTTTTGTATATATTCATCCATATCACCTAAATTGGTGTATTTATTGCCATATAATTGGGCAAAGTAATTTTTAATGATTGCCTTCATTTCCTCTTCATCGGAGGTGATGTCCCCCTTTTCGTCTTTTATGCTGTTAATTTGCTTTTCTTCTTTCCTTTTTTTAATTAGATTGACCAGTACTTTGTCTATTTTGTTTGTTTTTTCAAAGTACCAGCTTCTTGTCTTATTTATTAAATCAATAGTTTTATCACTTTCAATTTTATTAATTTCTCCCTTAATTTTTAGGATTTCTAGTTTGGTTTTCTGCTGAGGGTTTTTAATTTGATCGCTTTTGAGTTTTTTTATTTGCATTTCCAATTGATTGATCTCTGCTCTCCCTACTTTGTTAATATATGCACTCAGGGATATGAATTTACCTCTGAGTACCGCTTTGGCTGCATCCCAAAAGGTTTGAAAGGATGTCTTGCGGTTGTCATTTTCCTCAATGAAATTATTGTTTCTATGATTTCTTCTCTAACTAACCGATTTTTGGAGTATCATATTGTTTAATTTCCAATTAGTTTTTTATTTGGTTTTCCATGTACCATTACTGATCATTATTTTTATTGCCTTGTGATCTGAAAAGGCTGCATTTATTATTTCTGCTTTTCTGCATTTGTGTGCCATGTTTCTGTGACCTAATGTATGGTCAATCTTTGTGAATGTGCCATGTGGTGCTAAGAAGAAGGTGTATTCCTTTTTATCCCTATTTATTTTTCTCCAGATGTCTATTATTTCTAATTTTTCTAAGATTTCATTCACTTCTTTTACCTCTTTCTTATTTATTTTTTGATTTGATTTATCTAAATTTGATAATGGTTGGTTTAAGTCTCCCACTAATATGGTTTTACTGTCTATTTCTTCCTTCAATTCTCCTAGTTTCTCCATTAGAAATTTGGGTGCTATATTATTTGGTGCATACATGTTGATTAGTGACATTTCCTCATTATCTAAAGTCCCTTTTAACAAAATATAATTACCTTCCCTATCCCTTTTGATCAGGTCTATTTTTGCATTGGCTTTATCAGATATCATGATTACCACTCCTGCCTTCTTTCTGTCAGTTGAGGCCCAGAAGGTCTTACTCTATCCTTTAATTCTGACGTTGTGGGTATCTACCTGCCTCATGTGTGTTTCTTGAAGACAACATATGATAGGGTTTTGGATTCTAATCCATTCTGCTATTCGTCTATGTTTTATGGGTGAGTTCATCCTATTCACGTTATGAGTGTCATTTGTGGACTCCCTGGCATTTTGATATCCTTCCCTAATTCTAACCTTTCTTCTTCAGCTCTACTTTTTAGTCCAGTGATTTACTTTAAATCAGTCCCCCTTGTCCCCTCCCTTGATATGTTTCCCTTTCTAGTCCCTCTCTTTTGGTTCCATCCCCCTCCCCCCCTCTTCTTCCCTCCCTTTTCTGTGTTCCCTCCCCCCTACCCCCTTGGTTTTCCCTTCTTTCTTCCTTTGTTGAGTAAGATAGAATTCAAAATCCCAATGGATCTGGATGTTCTTCCCTCTCAGAGTTGATTTCCCTGAGAGTAAGGTTTAAGTAAAAACTCTCTTCCTCTCCTTCTTATAGGAGTTTTCTTCCCTTCCCCTTCCCGTGTGAATCTTTGTGTGAGAAAGATTATTCTATTTGGTCTTTCTTTTCCCCCTATTTACATATTACATTTTCCCCACATGTTAGTATACATAGATTGATAAAAATGTAGTCCTTATAGAAGAGAGTTTGAGTAAAAGAAAAAGATAACATTTTTCTCCTTTTCCCTTTCCTTCATATTTACCTTTTCAGGTATTCCATGCTCTTTGTGTTTCGATATCGAACTTTCCACAGAGCTCTGGTCTTTTCTTTGCAAAAACTTGGAAATCTTCTATTTTGTTGAATGCCCATATTTTCCCAGGAAGTATATAGTCAGTTTTGCTGGATAGCTGATTCTTGGTTGAAGACCCAGCTCTCTTGCCTTTCTGAAAATCATGTTCCATGCCTTACGATCATTCAGAGTGGAACTTGCAAGGTCTTGTGTGACCCTGATTGGCATTCCTTTATATCTAAATTGTCTTTTTCTGGCTTCTTGTAGGATTTTTTCTTTTGTTTGAAAGCTTTGGAATTTGGCAGTTACATTCCTGGGAGTTGTCTTTTGGGGATTTAGTGTAGAGGGTGTTCTGTGAGCTCTTTTAGTGGCTGTATGGCCCCCTTGTTCTAGAATCTCTGGGCAATTTTCTTTGATTATATCTTGTATTATGATGTCGAGTTTGCTGTTTATTTCTGGCTTTTCTCGTAGTCCAATTATTCTTAAATTATCTCTTCTTCCTCTATTTTCCAATCTGTCACCTTGTCAGTGAGATATTTTATGTTCTCTTCTAATTTTTTGGTCTTTTGGCTTTGCTTTATTAATTCTTGCTCATTGTCTTCGAGTTGCCTGATTCTGACTTTTAAAGCCTGGTTTTCCTTTTCACTTAGGTCAAACTGGTTTTTTAGATGCGTGAATTTCTTTTGCATTATTTCCCACTTTTCTTCCCAGAAGGCTTCCATCTTTTTGATCATTTCTGATTCAAATTCTTCATGGGTTTGTGGAGAGTTTCTATTTCCTTTGGAAGGTTTCAGAGCATTTGCTTGTGTTTCCTCTTCTATCTCCTCTGTATTTTTTATTTTTGCTCCATAAAATGTGTCCAAAGTCGCCCCCTTCTTCTTGTTTTTCTTGGAATTTCGGGGCTTTTGTGCTTCCATGGAGTTTGCTATCTCTATCTGAGTGGGGAGGACTAGCTTTTCTGATCTCTGTCTGGTGTTCAGAGGTTTTAGCCCTAGGCAGATTGTCTGTTCTATGCAGTTGTTGTTCTGTCTTCCAGGGAAGCCAGGAATTGCTGGTGTTTTGGTGTTACTGCTCTCCTCAGTTCCCTACCAATGCTTCTCCATTGCTTTATTTCCATGCTCTGAGCCTGGCTTGGCCCTTTCCGGGGTGTGTTTGTTTCTGTGCCTTAGCTGGCCAGGAGAGCCAGCACTCTGAGGGGGGAGGAGCCGCGGCTTCCAGGAGCTCTGAGGGCTCCTGATAAGATTAACTTTCTCTGGGTTGAACTGAGTATGCTTTGAGGCAGGGACCTTCGGTGAGACTCGAATGGAAGGATCCAGCCAGGGGGCTGTAGGCTCTCCCCATCTCTCTCTGTTTCCCTGCTGTCTGGGTGCCCCCGCGACTGGGTCAGATTGTTTTCAGGATGTGGCCTTCAGAATAGCCGGCTCCCGAGGCCCTTTTGCCAGTCCTGAGGGTTACTGTTGTTTCAGAGGACCCTGATCTCTGAGGGGGGAGGGGCCATGGCTTCCTTAGCAGGCCTTGAGGCTCTGAGGTTCCCTCTGCTGCCTTGGACTCAGCTCTCTGGGTTGGGGGGATGGGTCCTGAGACCTTCCTTCTGCCTACCCCTTAGGTCCGAGTGATCTTGGGTTCTGGCTTTTGGGGGGGCCGTACCTTTTGATCCAGGTCCAGGAGGAGGATTCCCGGGGTCTATGTTGTTGTTCGTTTTGAATTTTGGTGCCCTAGGAGCATATAGTTTGAGATCAGTAAGGAAGGGTTTCCGGAGATCTGAACTTTAGCTTTCTCTAAGCCGCCATCTTGACCAGAAGTCCCCTATATTCAGTTTCTTTAGGTCCTTGCTTATCTAGTTTTTCCAATGATCTACTTTTCTCCTTTTTATTGAAATCATTTTTATGATCACTATTTATAATAGAGCTTGAGATCTGGTAATGCTAGGACGCTTATAAAGGTACTCTAAACAAATGTTTATAGAATTGACTTGTGTCCCCTTTGTTCCTGATATTTTCAGTATCTCTCTTGAATTCTATGCCTTTTGTTTCTCCAGGTGAGTTTTGTTGTTTTGTCTCCTAGCACTTAGCACAGTGCCTGGCATGTGGTAGCTGTTAATAAATGTTTATTGACTTATTGGCTATTGTTCTCCAAATGAATTTTATATATTTTTGTCTACCATTATCACTCCTGAGAGACCCTTTGGTATTTCTTTTGTTATGATGCTAAAGGTATAGAGTTAATTACATCCAGTGTCACCATATTTATTCTAACTGGGATGTATCTCTCCCCAATTATTTAAACATTCTTTTATTTCTATAGAGTATGTTTTATAGTTATGTTTATCTTTTCATAGAAGCTAAATTTTGGAAGGGTCATTAATGACCATCAAACCTAACATCTGTATGAAAAGATTTCCCTCTATTATAACATCAGTCAGTAAATGAATATTTCTTAAATTCCCATTATGTGATGAAAGGAAATGAATAGGCATTTTTCACAGAAAGAAATCCAAGGTATCAACAACTATATGACAAACTCAAAATTGCTATTAATTAGAAAAACACTAATTAAAACAACTGAGGTTCTATCTTATATCCATTAAATTGGCAAAAATGATAAAAAAGAGGAAAAGAGTAATTGTTGAAAGAACTGCAGTTAAGCCCATTAATATGCTGTTGTGGAAGCTAATGGTCAGCAATTCTGGAAAGCAGTTTGGAATTATGCCCCCCAATACACTGACCTACACATATCCTTTGACCCAGTGTTATCACTATTTAGCTTATCCCTACTATTGCTTGCCTCAAGTGAGATAATAAAAAGAGAGGAAAGAAACCATATAAAAAAAATATTTGGTAACTCCTTTTGTAATGTCAAAGAAATAAAAACTAAGGAGTACCTAACTATTGGAGAATAGCAAGACAATTTATAGTATATGAATATAATGAAAGATATAATTTCAGAGAAAGCTGGGAAGATTTGTATGAAATGAAGTAGTGAGGAGAGCAAAATCAGAAGAATATACACTATATACTAATCATAACTTTATAAAAAACATCTTTAGAAGACTTGATGCCAGGAGTCATCAAACCCATACTGTTTGACACGGTCATGCGTGGAAAAGGGGGGGTTGCAAAGTGGCCAACAGGAAGGATGCAAACACCCACTCAGACCCCGTGTGTGACTTCTCTTGCTAACATCCCTTATTATTGAAATTGTTCCCCAGGAGAAAATAGATGAAAGCAACATGCTTGCAGGGTTAATACAGATGTCTCACTCTATCCCCCCAGAATATCACCAGGAGATCCCACTTACAAAATTAAACCCAAGGATATTATGTACCCACTTAGATAGGACCCTTTTTTCTAGTCTTAAAATTTCTGGCAAATCCGTGCTCAGAATTCCCCACCCCCCATGTATAGGCCAGGATGAAGCTCTCCTGAGCTAGTATACTAATCGTCCTTCAGGGAGAGGGTGGTACACTATGCTTCGCTGATTTGTTGTGCTAACTAAAGCCTAGGAAACACATCTTAGAAACCTTAGGGAAATATTAGAAAATGAAATCCTGATATTGGAAAATTACTTAAATCTGGGTTATGTTGATTTATGTAGACTTGACAATAATGTTGTGTGTTGATTGTCTCCTTAGAAATTTGATTTATTGTGTATATGATTAAGATAACGAATAATTATTCTTGGCTTAACTGCATGTCTGAGCCTCATGGGTTAATGGGGAACTGACCGCTAGCCATGCTGCCTGTGAAGAGAAAAACATTCATCTTCTGTGAAAGCTTCGCGTTTGTTGGTAGAATCCATGGAATCAAAGTACGTAGGATAATCATAGAATGTTGGTTAAACAATTTGTTAAAAGTTAATGTATGATTTACTCCATTACCTGTAAGGAAGCATGTATATTAAAAAATAAAATTGTGTGCCAAGAACATATGTAATCACTAAGGTATAAAATAAAGCCAACCCAATGAAGGTGGAGCAGTTCTGTGTGACACTTAGCTACAGGCTGACATTCTCAATGGTCTTCCCATCATTCATTCACCACCACACCTAGTCAAGGACCCCCGAAGCTGTGGAGAGGGCCGGCCCAGAAACCATGGCAACTTGAGAACTTTTATCAATACAGTGACCAACTCTGGTTCCAAAGGACTGATGATGAAACTTGCCATCTTCCTTTTGCAGAGAGTTGAGAGACTCTAGATGTAAAATGAGACATACATTTTCAGACATAGCCAATGTAGAAATTAGTTTTGCTTGACTGTATATATATATTTTTTTAACAAAGGTTGAGAAAAGGCATTCAGATTTGGCAGTTGAGATCATTTTTTAACTTTGGAGAGAGCAGTTTCAGTTTAGTGATGAGATTAAAAACCTAGATTTCAAAGGATTAAGAAGTGAGTTAATGGCTTCTTCTAGAAATTTGACTTGGAAATGGAAGGGAGATTTGGGACAATAGTTTAAAGGGATTATAGTGTCAAATTAGAGGGTGTTTTTTTTTTTCTAAAGGAATGGGAAGAGATAGCTAAATTGGCAGGCAGCTCAGAGGCCAGTTATCATTCATGTTCTTGATGATATCTTTTGTGCCAGTTATGTATCTTTTTGTTTCAGAAAAAAATCAAGTAATGTGTAAAGTTTCTGAGATGTTTTGACCCTTTGGTTGTGGTGATTATTGTATATCAGCTAAAGTTCTTCAAGATTGGGAATCTGAGTCAGTTTTATTTTCCCAAATTTCAGAAACAAAACCGTATTTAAATAGGTTGGATTGGTGCTGTTGTAATTATACGCACTATGTTATCTTTTTTCTTTTAATTTGGTTTTATTCTTAATCTTCATCCTAACCATTCAAATATCTATCTGGTTTAATGCAACAGGGAATTCTGAAATAGCTCTCATTTTATAGGGGGGGATATTTGATATATTCCATATCTTTCACCTTTGAGCTCTGGAGAAAGTATTGATGATAAGCAGGTCCTTGGACTCTTGAATTTTTTAATATTAAACTGTCTATTCTAACATCTTTTACTCTATCCCTTATATCCGCCTCATTGAAGTCACTAAGTACCAATGCTTAGAGGATTTTGTCAAATTCTATATAGAATGTTTATGTTCTTCTGCAACCTGTGATGGTTTATAAGATACATATATTTTTACATATATTTTTATGGTGTTTCCTTACCCTTTATACTTATGTGAGGTCACTGGGTATCTCTGGGAATATTTCTGATTGCTTTTATTTATTTTTTCCATTTGAATTAATTTATTTAGTCAACTTAGAACATTATTACATGGTTACAATAATCACATTATTTCCCTCTCTCCCCTCCATGACTCTTCCCCCAACCAATGTGATTTCATTGGGTATTACTTGTGTCCTTGATCAGAACGTATTTCCATGTTGTTGTTTACACTAGGATGTTCATTTAGAGTCTACATCCCCAACCATATTCCTTCAACTCATGTATTCAAACAGTTGTTTTTCTTCAGTGTTTTTACTACCACTGGGTTTCCTTTGGATGTGGAGAGTGGTTTTCCTTGTAGGTTCCTCCAAGTTGTGCAGGGTCATTGCATTGCCACTAATGGAGAAGTCCATTAAGTTCGATTGTACCACAGTGTATCAGTCTCTGTGTACAGTGTTCTCCTGGTTCTGCTCCTCTCACTCTGCATCAATTCCTGGAGGTTGTTCCAGTCCCCATGGAATTCCTCCACTTTATTATTCCTTTGAGCACAATAGTATTCCATCACCAACATATACCACAGTTTGTTCAGCCATTCTCCAATTGAAGGGCATCCCCTCATTTTCCAATTTTTGGCTACCACAAAGAGTGCAGCTATGAATATTTTTGTACAAGTCTTTTTTCCCATTATATCTTTGGGGTACAAACCCAGCAGTGCTATGGCTGGATCAAAAGGCAGACAGTCTTTTATCGCCCCTTGGGCATAGTTCCAAATTGCCCTCCAGAATGGTTGGATTAATTCACAACTCCACCAGCAATGCATTAATGTCCCAACTTTGCCACATCCCCTCCAGCATTCATTACTTCCCTTTGCTGTCATGTTAGCCAATCTGCTAGGTGTGAGGTGATACCTCAGAGTTGTTTTGATTTGCATCTCTCTAATCATAAGAGATTTAGAACACTTTTTCATGTGCTTATTAATAGTTTTGATTTCTTTATCTGAAAACTGCCTATCCATGTCCCTTGCCCATTTATCAATTGGAGAATGGCTTGATTTTTTTGTTCAACTGGTTTAGCTCTTTATAAATTTGAGTAATTAGACCTTTGTCAGAGGCTTTTTTTTCTCTTTTTTTCTCTTTAACAGAACCATTTATTAATGCAGATGCAATAAAATATTTCTCCCATATATCTTTCCAGAAATAAGAATACAAGCATAAATTTCTTGTGTGGCCCTTTGAATTTCTTTTTAACAGAAACATGCAACATTTAGGGAACAATGGAGACTACAAAAAGTCACAAAGAAATCTACAAATAAATTCTAAAATTCCAATATCAAATAAGTAAAAGTGATTTGTGTACATTAGTGTGCCATCTATGGAATGATTTATATTATCTAAAAATAAAACAAGATTATTTCTATCAATTCAAAAATAAAAACACAAAAAATCCAATACTTCAAATATGGTCGGAGTTTATATGCCAAAATAAGAATTATTCTGAATGCAAAGTTCAAATGTGACCAGGCTCAAAGAATTAGGACTCAAAGGCACAGACAGCAGGTTGGTCAATATCACAAAGCTCTAGCATTGTACACAATTCAGACAAAGGAATGTACAAAAGCCCATATAAAACAATTTCGCTCACAAGGATTCTGGTTAGAGAACCTAAGTATCAATGTCAGAAGTTTTTGTAATGAAGATTGTTTCCCAATTGTTGCTTCTCTTCTAATTTTGGATGCATTACTTTTCTTTGTACAAAAACTTTTTAATTTGATGTAATCAAAATTATTGATTTTACATTTTGTGATTTTTTTCTAGCTCTTATTTGGTTAAAGTCTTTCCTTTCCCAAAGATCTGACAAGTATACTATTCTGTGTTTGTCTGATTTACTTATAGTTTCCTTCTTTATATTCAGGTCATTCACCCATTCTGAATTTATCTTGGTGTAGGGTATGAGATGTTGATCCAAACCTAATCTCTCCCATACTGTCTTCCAATTTTCCCAGCAGTTTTTATCCAACAGTGGGTTTTGGTCCCCAAAACTGGGATCTTTGGGTTTATCATAGACTGTCTTGCTGAGGTCATTTACCCCAAGTCTTTTCCACTGATCCTCCTTTCTGTCTCTTAGCCAGTACCAAATTGTTTTGATGATTGCTGCTTTATAGTATAGTTTGAGACCTGGGATTGCAAGTTCTCATTCCTTTGCATTTTTTTTTTCATGATTTCCCTGGATATCCTTGATCTTTTGTTCTTCCAAATGAACTTTGTTATGGTTTTTTCTAATTCAGTAAAAAAGTTTTTTAGGAGTTCAATGGGTATGGCATTAAATAAGTAAATTAATTTGAGTAGGATTGTCATTTTTTTTATGTTAGCTTGTCCCACCCATGAGCAATCAATGGTTTTCCAATTGTTTAGATCTAGTTTTAATTGTGTGGAGAGTGTTTTGTAGTTGTGTTCATATAGTTCCTGTGCTTGTGTTGGCAGATAGATTCCTCGATATTTTATATTGTCTAGGGTGATTTTAAATGGAATTTCTCTTTCTAATTCTTGCTGCTGAAATGGGTTAGAGATATATAGAAATGCTGATGACTTATGCAGGTTTGTTTTGTATCCTACGACTTTGCTAAAATTGTTGATTGTTTCGACTAGCATTTTGGTTGATTCTCTAGGATTCTTTAAGTAAACCATCATATCACCCGCAAAGAGTGACAGCTTGGTCTCCTCATTGCCAATTTTAATACCTTCAATTTCTTTTTCTTTTCTAATTGCTATTGCTAGCATTTCTAGTACAGTGTTAAATAATAGAGGTGATAATGGGCATCCTTGTTTCACTCCTGATTTTATTGGGAAGGCTTCTAGTTTATCCCCATTGCAAATGAAATTTTTGATGGTTTTAGATATATGCTGTTTATTATTTTTAGGAAAGGCCTTTCTATTCCTATACTTTCTGGTGTTTCAATAGGAATGGGTGTTGTATTTTATCAAAGGGTTTTTCTGCATCTATTGGGATAATCATGTGATTTTTGTCAGTTTGCTTGTTAACATGGTCAATTATGTGAATGGTTTTCCTAATATTGAACCATCCTTGCATTCCTGGTATGAATCCTACCTGGTCATAGTGAATAACCCTTGTGATGACTTGCTGGAGTCTTTTTGCTAGTATCCTATTTAAGATTTTTGCATCTATATTCATTAAGGAGATTGGTCGATAGTTTTCTTTCTTTGTTTTTGACCTGCCTGGCTTTGGGATCAGTACCATGTTTGTGTCATAAAATGAATTTGGTAGAACTCTTTCTTTGCTTATTCTGTCAAATAGTTTGTATAATATTGGGATTAGTTCTTTGAATGTTTGATAGAATTCATTTGTGAATCCATCTGGACCTGTGGATTTTTTCTTTGGGAATTCTTTGATGGTTTGTTAAATTTCTTTTTCTGATATGAGGTTGTTTAGGTAATTTATTTCTTCCTCTGTTAGTCTAGGCAATTTATATTTTTGTAAGTATTCATCCATATCACCTACATTGCCATATGTGTTGCCATATAATTGAGCATAGTAGTTTTTAATGATTACCTTAATTTCCTCTTCATTAGATGTGAGGTCTTCCTTTTCATCTTGGATACTGTCAATTTGGTTTTTTCTTTCCTTTTTTTAATTAGATCGACCAGTTCTTTATTTATTTGTTTTTTCAAAGTACCAGCTTCTAGTCTTATTTATTAACTCAATGGTTCTTTTACTTTCAGTTTTATTAATTTCTCATTTGATTTTTAGGATCTCTAATTTAGTCTTCATCTGAGGATTTTTAATTTGTTCTCTTTCTAGTTTTTTAATTTGCATGTCCATTTCATTGACCTCTGCTTTTCTTAATTTGTTAATATATGAATGCAAGGATATAAATTTCCCCCTGAGTACTGCTTTAACTGCATCTTATAGGTGCTGAAAGAATGTCTCATCACTGTCATTTTCTTCAATGAAGTTATTAATTGTTTCTATTATTTGTTCTTTAACTAACTGGTTTTGGAGAATCATATTGTTTAATTTCCAATTAATTTTTGATTTACCTCTCCCTGTACCCTTACTAATTATTATTTTCATTGCATTGTGATCTCAGCAGGTTACATTTATTATTTCTGCTATTTTACACTTGTTTGCAATGATTTTATGCCCTAATACATGGTCAATTTTTGTGAATGTACCATGTGCTGCTGAAAAGAAGGTATATTCCTTTTCGTCCCTGCTTATTTTTCTCCACATGTCTACTAACTCTAATTTTTCTAAGATTTCATTCACTTCTCTTACCTCTTTCTTATTAATTTTTTGGTTTGATTTATCTAGTTCGGATAGTGGAAGGTTCAGGTCTCCCACTAAAATTTTTTTATCTATTTCATCCATGAGCTCCACTATTTTCTCCTTTAGAAATTTGGATGCTATGCCATTTGGCTCATACATGATGAGTATGGATATTTCCTCATTGTTTATACTGCCTTTTATCAGTATGTAATTGCCTTCCCTATCTCTTTTAACTAATGTAAAAAATGGAGACGTGAATCCAGGACTTCTATCCCTAGAAGTCCTTGCTCCACTTCCCCAGAATGCTTTGTAATCTCCTTGTAACCTCACCTGGGCCGAGAGCAAGATGGGGTATTTAACCTGGTTGTGAATAGGCTCTACCTTTTTTTTCCCTACTTCCACTTCAGAGCACACGCAGCTCTCCACCTAGCAGGCAAGATGTGAGTGGTCATGAATAGGCTCTCTGGGCCGAGACACGTGTTTTTCTTACTTGTGTTTTCTTTATATTTTAATCTTCAATAAACCTCATGAAAATATAATACTCCTTGCAGAGAGAAACTAATTTCTACCTCTATCAGTTCCCCTAAATTTTAATCTTTACTCTATATTTATTTTTACTTTGGCTTTGTCATATATCATGATTGTGAGTCCTGCCTTTTTTTTATCAGTTGATGCCCAATAGATTTGGCTCCATCCTCTTACTTTCACCCTGTGCGTATCTACCTTCCTCATGTGTGTTTCTTGTAGTGTGAATCTTAAAACTGCTCAGACTGTACCTTAGAAGATTTGGTTAAGCAAATTCCCCTATTGTAACAATGTGAGAACTTTTAAAATTACTCCACCCTGCTCAGACAGTGCTTTAGGGGAAGAAAAAGTTATAAACTTCTTTTTTTTTTGTTTGCTGATTATTTTTTTTTGAGGGTTTTTTAAAATATATTTTATTTGATCATTTCCAAGCATTATTCATTAAAGACATAGATCATTTTCTTTTCCTCCCCCGCACCCCCCATAGCTGACATGTAAATCCACTGGGCATTACATGTTTTCTTGATTTGAACCCATTGCTATGTTGATAATATTTGCATTAGAGTGTTCATTTAGAGTCTCTCCTCTGTCATGTCCCCTCAACCGCTGTATTCAGGCAGTTGCTTTTCCTTGTGGTTTCCACTCCCATAGTTTATCCTTTGCTTATGAATAGTGTTTTTTTCTCCTAGATCCCTGCAAATTGTTCAGGGACATTACACCACCACTAATGGAGAAGTCCATTACGTTCGATTATACCACAGTGTATTAGTCTCTGTGTACAATGTTCTCCTGGTTCTGCTCCTCTCGCTCTGCATCACTTCCTGGAGGTTGTTCCAGTCTCCATGGAACTCCTCCACTTTATTATTCCTTTTAGCACAATAGTATTCCATCACCAACATATACCACAATTTGCTCAGCCATTCCCCAATTGATGGGCATCACCTCGTTTTCCAGTTTTTGGCCACCACAAAGAGCGCAGCTATGAATATTTTTGTACAAGTCTTTTTGTCCATTATCTCTTTGGGGTACAGACCCAGCAGTGCTATGGCTTGATCAAAGGGTAGATATTATTTTGTCGCCCTTTGGGCATAGTTCCAAATTGCCCTCCAGAATGGTTGGATCAGTTCACAACTCCACCAGCAATGAATTAATGTCCCTATATTGCCACATCCCCTCCAGCATTCATTACTTTCCTTTGCTGTCATGTTAGCCAATCTGCTAGGTGTGAGGTGATACCTCAGAGTTGTTTTGATTTGCATCTTTCTGATTATAAGAGATTTAGAACACTTCTTCATGTGCTTATTAATAGTTTTGATTTCTTTATCTGAAAACTGCCTATCCATGTCCCTTGCCCATTTATCAATTGGAGAATGGCTTGATTTTTTGTACAATTGATTTAGCTCTTTATAAATATGAGTAATTAAACCTTTGTCAGAGGTTTCTATGAAGATTTTTTCCCAATTTGTTGTTTCCCTTCTGATTTTAGTTACATTGGTTTTGTTTGTACAAAAGCTTTTTAGTTTGATGTAGTTTGTGATTCTTTCTATGTCTTGCTTGGTTTTAAAGCCTTTCCCCTCCCAAAGGTCTGACATGAATACTATTCTGTGTTTACCCAATTTACTTATGGTTTCCTTCTTTATGTTTAAGTCACTCACCCATTTTGAATTTATCTTGGTGTAGGGTGTGAGGTGTTGATATATTCCTAGTCTCTCCCACACTGTCTTCCAATTTTCCCAGCAGTTTTATCGAATAGTGGATTTTTGTCCCAAAAGCTGGGATCTTTGGGTTTATCGTATACTGTCTTGCTGAGGTTGCTTTCCCCCAGTCTATTCCACCGATCTTCCTTTCTGTTTCTTAGCCAGTACCAAATTGTTTTGATGACTGCTGCTTTGTAATATAGTTTAAGGTCAGGGACTGCAAGGCCCCAATCATATGTGTTTTTTTTCATTATTTCCCTGGATATCCTTGATCTTTTGTTGTTCCAAATGAATTTTGTTATGTTTTTTTCTAAATCAGTGAAGAAGTATTTTGGTAGTTCAATGGGTATGGCACTAAATAGATAAATAAGTTTGGGTAGGATGGTCATTTTTATTATATTGGCTCGTCCTATCCATGAGCAGTTAATGTTTTTCCAATTGCTCAAGTCTAGTTTTAGTTGTGTGGAGAGTGTTTTGTAGTTGTGTTCATATAGTTCCTGTGTTTGTCTCGGGAGGTAGATTCCTAGGTATTTTATTTTGTCTAAGGTGATTTTGAATGGGATTTCTCTTTCTAGTTCTTGCTGCTGAGCTGTGTTGGAGGTATATAGAAAAGCTGATGATTTATGTGGGTTTATTTTGTATCCTGCAACTTTGCTAAAGTTGTTGATTATTTCAATTAGCTTTTTGGTTGAATCTCTAGGATTCTTTAAGTAGACCATCATGTCATCTGCAAAGAGTGATAACTTGGTCTTGTCCTTGCCTATTTTGATGCCTTCAATTTCTTTTTCTTCTCTAATTGCTACTGCTAGTGTTTCTAGTACAATGTCAAATAGTAGAGGTGATCTTATTGGGAATGCATCTAGTTTATCCCCATTGCAGATGATATTAGCTGATGGTTTTAGATATATACTGTTTATTATTTTTAGGAATGACCCTTCTATTCCTATGCTTTCTAGTGTTTTTAATAGGAATGGGTGTTGTATTTTATCAAATGCTTTTTCTGCATCTATTGAGATAATCATGTGGTTCTTGCTGGTTTGCTTGTTGATGTGGTCAATTATGTGGATGGTTTTCCTAATGTTGAACCAGCCCTGCATCCCTGGTATAAATCCTACTTGATCATGGTGAATGATCCTTCTGATCACTTGCTGGAGTCTTTTTGCTAGTATCCTATTTAGGATTTTTGCATCTATATTCATTAGGGAGATTGGTCTATAGTTTTCTTTCTCTGTTTTTGACCTTCCTGGTTTTGGAATCAGTACCATGTTTGTGTCGTAAAAGGAGTTTGGTAGAACTCCCTCTTTGCTTATTATGTCAAATAGTTTGTATAGTATTGGGATTAACTGTTCTCTGAATGTTTGATAGAATTCACTGGTGAATCCATTTGGCCCTGGGGATTTTTTCTTAGGAAGTTCTTTGATGGCTTGTTGGATTTCATTTTCTTATATGGGATTATTTAAGAATTCTATTTCCTCTTCTGTCAGTCTAGGCAGTTTGCATTTTTGTATATATTCATCCATATCTCCTAAATTGGTGTATTTATTGCCATATAATTGGGCAAAGTAATTTCTAATGATTGCCTTAATTTCCTCTTCATCAGAGGTGCTGTCCCCCTTTTCATCTTTAATGCTGTTAATTTGCTTTTCTTCCTTCCTTTTTTAAATTAGATTGACCAGTACTTTGTCTATTTTGTTTGTTTTTTCAAAGTACCAGCTTCTTGTCTTATTTATTAAATCAATAGTTTTATCACTTTTGATTTTATTAATTTCTCCCTTAATTTTTAGGATTTCTAGTTTGGTTTTCTGCTGGGGGGTTTTAATTTGATTGCTTTTGCGTTTTTTATTTGCATTTCCAATTGATTGATCTCTGCTCTCCCTAGTTTGTTAATATAAGCATTCAGGGATATGAATTTACCTCTGATTACCGCTTTGGCTGCATCCCAAAAGGTTTGAAAGGATGTCTCGCCATTGTCATTTTCCTCGATGAAATTATTAATTGTTCTATGATTTCTTCTTTAACTAATCGGTTTTGGAGTATCATATTGTTTAATTTCCAATTGGTTTTAGATTTGGTTTTCCATGTACCATTACTAATCATTATTTTTATTGCCTTGTGATCTGAAAAGGCTGTATTTATTATTTCTGCTTTTCTGCATTTGTGTGCCATGTTTCTGTGACCTAATGTATGGTCAATCTTTGTGAATGTGCCATGTGGTGCTAAGAAGAAGGTGTATTCCTTTTTATCCCTATTTATTTTTCTCCAGATGTCTATTATTTCTAATTTTTCTAAGATTTCATTCACTTCTTTTACCTCTTTCTTATTTATTTTTTGATTTGATTTATCTAAATTTGATAATGGTTGGTTTAAGTCTCCCACTAATATGGTTTTACTGTCTATTTCTTCCTTCAATTCTCCTAGTTTCTCCATTAGAAATTTGGGTGCTATATTATTTGGTGCATACATGTTGATTAATGATATTTCCTCATTGTCTAAAGTCCCTTTTAAGAAAATATAATTACCTTCCCTTTCCCTTTTGATCAGGTCTATTTTTGCATTGGCTTTATCAGATATCATGATTACCACTCCTGCCTTCTTTCTGTCAGTTGAGGCCCAGAAGGTCTTACTCCATCCTTTAATTCTGACCTTGTGGTTGTCAGCCCGCCTCATGTGTGTTTCTTGAAGACAACATATGATAGGGTTTTGGATTCTAATCCATTCTGCTATTCGTCTATATTTTATGTGTGAGTTCATCCCATTCACGTTCAAAGTTATGATTGTCATTTGTGGACTCCCTGGCATTTTGATATCCTTCCCTAATTCTAACCTTTTCTTCTTCAGCTCTACCTTTTAGTCCAGTGATTTACTTTGAATTAGTCCCCCTTGTCCCCTCCCTTGATATGTTTCCCTTTCTAGTCCCTCCCTTTTGGTTCCCACCCCCCTTTCCCTCTCTTTTTGTTTTCCCTCTCCCCCTCCTCCCCTTGGTTTTCCCTTCTCCCTACCCTTGTTGGGTAAGATAGACTTCAGGATCCCAATGGATCTGGATGTTTTTCCCTCTCAGAGTTGATTTCCCTGAGATTAAGGTTTAAGTAAAAAACCCTTTCTTCCTCTCCTTCTTATAGAAGTTTTCTTCCCCTCCCCTTCCCATGTGAATCTTTGTGTGAGAAAGATTATTCTATTTGGTCTTTCTTTATCCCCTATTTATACATTACATTTCCCCCAAATGTTAGTGTACATAGATTGATATAAATGTAGTCCTTATAGAAGAGAGTTTGAGTAAAAGAAAAAGATAACATTTTTCCTCTTTCCTTAATATTTACCTTTTCAGGTATTCCTTGCTCCTTGTTTTTTGGTATCAAACTTTCCACAGAGCTCTGGTCTTTTCTTTGTAAAAAGTTGGAAGTCTTCTATTTTGTTGAATGCCCATACTTTCCCTTGAAAGTATATAGTCAGTTTTGCTGGGTAGCTGATTCTTGGTTGAAGACCCAGCTCTCCTGCCTTTCTGAAGATCATGTTCCATGCCTTACAATCATTCAGAGTAGAACTTGCAAGGTCTTGTGTGACCCTGATTGGGATTCCTTTATATCTAAATTGTCTTTTTCTGGCTTCCTGTAGGATTTTTTCTTTTGTTTGAACGCTTTGGAATTTGGCAATTACATTCCTGGAGGTTGTCTTTTGGGGGTTTAGTGTAGAAGGTGTTCTGTGAGCTCTGTCAGTGGCTGTATGGCCCCCTTGTTCTAGAATCTCTGGGCAATTTTCTTTGATTATATCTTGTATCACAATGTCGAGTTTGGTTTTTATTTCTGGCTTTTCTGGAAGTCCAATTATTCTTAAATTATCTCTTCTCCCTCTATTTTCCATATCTGTCACCTTGTCGGTGAGATATTTTATGTTCTCTTCTAATTTCTTGGTATTTTGGCTTTGCTTTATTAATTCTTGCTCTTTTACATGATCGTTGTCTTCCATTTGCCTGATTCTGGCCTTTAATGCCTGGTTTTCCTTTTCACTTTGGTCAAACTGGTTTTGTAGATGTGTGAATTTCTTTTGCATTATTTCCCACTTTTCCTCCCAGAAGGCTTCCATCTTTTTGTTCATTTCTGATTCAAATTCTTCATGGGTTTGTGGAGAGTTTCAATTTCCTTTGGAAGGTTTCAGAGCATTTTCTTGTGTATCATCTTCTATCTCCTCTGTATTTTGTATTTTGGTTCCATAGAATGTGTCTAAAGTCGCCCCTTTCTTCTTATTTTTCTTGGGATTTTGGGGCTTCTGTGCTTCTGTGGAGTTTACCATCTCTGAATGGGGAGGATTAGCTTTTCTTATCTCTGTCTGGTGTTCAGAGGCTTTAGTCCTGGGCAGATTGTCGGTTCTATGAGCTTTCCCTGGGTTAAACTGAGTATGCCTTCAGGCAATGACTTTCACTGGAACTGGAATGGAAGGGTCGGACCAGGGGGCCACACTCTCCCCAGGTTCTCTCTGTTTCCCTGCTGCTAAGGTGCCCCCTCGACTGGGTTGGGTTGCTTTCCGGAAGTTGCCTTCAGAATAGCTGGCCGTGAGGCTGTTTTGTTGGCCCTGAGGGTTGCTGTTGTTTCAGAGGACCCTGCTCTCTGAGGGGGCAGGGGCCGCGGCTTCCTGGTGCTCCGAGGGCAGTGACTTTCACTGAGACTTGGATAGCAGGATCCAGCTGGTGAGGCTGTCTTGCCCGCCCTGAGGGTTGCTGTTGTTTCAGAGGACCCTGCTCTCTGTGGGGGAAGGGGCCGCGGTTTCCCGGAGCTCCGAGGGCAGTGACTTTCACTGGGACTCTGATAGAAGGCCCTGAGGGTTGCTGTTGTTTCAGATGACCCTGCTCTCTGAGCGGGGCGGGGCTGAGGCTTCCCGGAACCTTGGACTCTGGGCTCCTACCCCTTAGGTCTGAGTGATCTCGTTTTCTGGCTTTTGAGGGGGGCCGTACCTTTTGATCCAGGTCCAGGTCCAGGAGGAGGATTCCCAGGGTCTATGCTGTTGATCGTTTTGAATTTCGGCGCCTTAGGAGCTTATAGTTTGAGATCGGTCGGGAAGGGTTTTCCGGAGATCTGAACTTTAGCTTTCTCTAAGCCGCCATCTTGACCGGAGGTCTCAAGTTGTAAACTTCTTACTGAACAATGAAAAGTTCCCAACTCATACTTATAGTGAAGCAAAAACCTTAAGCTAGGTCTATTTTTAGATCTAATACAAAAGGGTGCTAAGTACCTATAAAGGTTAAATTAATCGCTAAAAGGTCAAACAACTTACAAAAGGCAAGCTTAACAAAAAGAGATGTGAAGTTTTAATCTACCCAGAGAAGGTGAGAACAAAAGAAGATGTGAACTAAGAATGGATAGTCCTGGGGAAAATGTCTACTGTGATTGGTAGATGTGAAAATATAGGGGAGGTGACATAAGAGAAATTTTTCTTTAAAAGGAGCTGGCTTTCTGAACTTCGGAGTTTGAAGTTAGTTTGGAGGAGCTGGCTCTCTGAACTTAGTTGGAGTTTGGAGTTAGTTGGAGGAGCTGGGTCTCTGAACTCAGTTCAGGAGTTGTGGATTTCAGTGAAGGACTGGAGTTTTGCTTTAGGACGATCTTGTGGTGAGTGATTAAAGATGACTAGTCTCTCTTAAGGCTCAGGCCCTTCCTACTATTTCCTCTTACTCTCTCTCTCTCTCTCTTCCCTTAATTCCTTCATTTGTATTAATTAAAATCTCCATAAAACCCAGCTGACTTGGGTATTTTCATATTTGGGAATTTTTCTCATGGCAACTACTTATTTTTTATTTAAAACAAGACACTAAAAATTATCTTTACAGTTTTGGCAATTCACAGTCTTGAAACCCACATTTTCGCGGTTACAGTAGACAGCATATGGTAGGGTTTTGGATTCTAATCCACTCTGGTATTCACTTGCGTTTTATGGGTGAGTTCATTCCATTCACCTTCAGAGTTATGATTACTAGCTGTGTATTTCCCAGCATTTTGATTTCTACTCCTGATCCTGCCTTTTCTTCTTTCATTATTTCCTTCTTCACCAGTGTTTGTTTTTAATCAGCCCCCCTAGTTCCCACCCTTATTTTACTCCCCTCACTTCTTATCTCCCCCTTATTTTCCCTGTAGTCTTTCTAAAATTAGCCCCCTTTCCCTCCCTTGTATTGCTTCCCTCCCCACCAGTCCGTTTGTTACCCTCTACTCCCCTATAGGGTGCAAATCTAATCTCTGCCCCAATGGATTGAATTGGTCCCTCTTTTGGTAAATTTCAAAGCACGTAAGAGTTGAGTATTTCCTTTCTCCAACCTCTTTACCCTTCCAGTGTATTGATGTTCTCCCCACTCCCACATTAGCTTTTTTGTGATATATAAATTTACCCCCATTTGTTTCTTTTCCTATTTCTTTTAGCATTAACATCTTTTTTAGCTCTAGTAGTGTGTATATATATATACACTCACATGTATATGTATTTATGCATGCATATATCTATATACCTATTTATGTCTTGTCCTTTCATCTTATACAGTTTGTCACTGTTCCCTCTAAGTGTAATTCTTCTAGCTGCCCAGGTGATAAGTTTTTAAGAGTTACCAATGACCTATTTTCTTATAGGGATACATAACATTTTAACTTATTGAGTCTCTTAAAAAAAAGGGTTTTTTGTTTGTTTTGTTTTGTTTTGTTTTTCTTTTTTCCCTTTAAAAAATTATCTTTTGATGATTCTCTTGAGTTCTGTGCTTGGGCATCAAATTTTCTGTTCAGGTCTGGTCTTTCCTATACAAATTCTTGGAATTCTTCTATTTTGTTGAATGACATACTTTCCCCTGTAAGAATGTAGTCAGTTTTGCTGGGTAGTTCATTCTTGGTTGTAGACCTAGTTCCCTTGCTTTCTGGATTATCATATTCCATGCCTTTTCGTCCTTCACTGTGGATGCAGCCAGATCCTGTGTTATCCTCACTGTGGTTCCATGGTATCTGAATGACTTCTTCTTGGCAGTTTGTAATTTCTTTTATTTGGTCTGATAGTTCTTGAGTTTGGCTATAACATTCCTGGGTGTTGTCAGTTGGGGATTAAGTACAGGAGGTGATCTGTGGATTCTTTCAGTATCCACTTTTTCCTCTTGTTCTAGAATATCCGGGCAGTTTTCTTGAATAATTTCCTGTAGTATTGTATCCAGACTTTTTCTTTTGACATGGTCTTCTGGTAGAGCAATGATTCTTAAATTATCTCTCCTTGAACGATTTTCTAAATCCTCTGTTTTGTGAATGAGATGTTTCATATTTTCCTCAAAATTTTCATTCTTTAGATTTTGTTTTATAGTGTCCTGCTCCCTCGTGAGGTCACTTAATTCTAATTGTTCTATTCTGGTTCTTAAAGACTGGATTTCATCCTTGGCTTTTTGGTCATCCTTCTCTTTCTGGTCTGATTTTCTATGGAGGTCATCTTTCATCCTCTTTACCTCATCTTTCATCTCCTTTGCCTCATCTTTCATCTTCTTTACCTCATCCTTCATCCCCTTTGCCTCATTTTCCAGCTGGTTGATTTTGGCTTTCAAGACACTATTTTCTCATTTTAGTTCAAGTGCCTCTGTTTCCAGATGACTTATCATAGTTTTTAAGTTCTTTTCCCAATTGTCTTCAGCCTCTCTTAATTGTGTTTTGAATTTCATTTTGAGTTCTTCCAAAGTCTGTATCCAATTCTCTGGGATTTCTGATTTATCTCTTTCATATCCCTCTCCCTGTGTTCCGTTTGTTGTATAGAAGCTGTCTATTGTAATTTCTTTCTTCTTTTTCTGTTTTGCTCATATTCACCCCTTTTTTTCTCCCCGTATTTGTGCTCTTGCTCCTCTCATTTTTTTGGTTTTGGCAGTTTCTTTCAGTCTCCCTTCTTGGAGCTTTGACAGAAGATCTTTCAGGGCAATCTGTGGGGGGAGGGTGTTGGGGTTTGAGCTTCCCTGTCCTCTGGAGGCTCTTGATTGGATTAAAGTCCAGTAGTCAATGAGGGAAGGGTATGGAGCCTGGGCTTCCCTGAGTTCTGAAGACTTTTGATGGGATTAAGTTTAGCTGGGTTGGGCTGGGTATGCTGAGGCCAAAATGTCCTGGAAGGCTGGAGCAAATATGGAGGATCTCCACAGCTCTGGCCAGGCTGCCAGCTCTATGCTCCCTCTCCAGCTCCTTCCCTGCCATCTATGTTCGATGCTCTGAGCTTGGCACAGCCCTGTCCGCAAGGTACACCCTCCAGACCAGCACCTTTGCTCGCCCAGAGGTTCCCGCTGCTGCTGGAGGCTCAGCACTCTTGGTGTGTGTGGGGAGGGGTCTTGGGACCTTCCTTCTGCCTTCCCCTTTATCCCGAGTGTTCTCGGATTCTGGCTTTTGGGGGGGACATACCTTTTGAATTGAGTCCAGCAGGAGGGTTCCTTGGCTCTATCTTGTTGTTAGGTTTGATTTTCAGCCCCCTTGGGGCATTCAGTTTGTGATTGGTAAGGAAGGGTATTCAGAGGTCTGAACTTCTGTTCTTTCTAGGCCGCCATCTTGATTCCGCCTCCCAAATACTCTCTGATTGCTTTTAGGTGCAGGATGGAACAATTCTTCCAACTCATTGATTTTACTTTACTGAAGAGAATCTGAGAGTCATCTTTCTGCTTAACTGTAGCTTTGTCTTCTTGTTTCATCTATAATGAGAATTTTCGAATGTTTGTAGTTCCTTTTCTCTAGTAGATTTCAGACTCATTGGTCATTGGTCAAATATGTCACAATTAGAATATATCAAGTCTAAGTGAATATTTGTAAATATATATAAAAATATTTTGTAGCATCTTCTATCCCCTTTTCTCTTGTTCTTATAATGGTAAAAAATGAAAGGAAAGGAACAGGCAGTTTTCAAATAAGGGGTCCAATAACATTGATGGTTCTTTTAAAATTTTTATTTGGTTCAGGCATCTCTATGGGCAAGAAATTTATCTCCTGGTGGTCAGACTTCTGGTGATCAATCTCTCTGTGTTCAATGGGCTGTTTCCTTATTACACAGACGCAGTAGATATCTGGGAACATATCAGTCTTTATGACTTAGGTAGAACTTGCTAGAGTGTATATTAGGTTGAGAACCGTGGGTCATTAGCAGAACAGAACTTTTATGTATGGTAGCAAGGTGCTATATATGAAAGTTCTTAAATGGTATAATGATGATGATGGTAAGATGATGGATGTTTTTTTTCCAAAATATTATTTTAACTAAATCAGTTTTAATGTATGCATGGATATCTCCAAACTTGATGGTAATAGTATCATAAACATTTACTTGAATTGCTAAGTTATGTAGTATTTTTTCTCTCTGTATCTAGGATGATTGAGGAAAGTGGGAATAAGAGGAAGACCATGGCAGAGAAGAGGCAGCTGTTTATGGAAATGCGTGAGTTCCCAGTTCTTTTGTGTTCCAATTTGTTTTTGTGGGTATTATATTCATTTTTTTTTCAAATGTTACTGACTTTAATTAGCCAAAAGTTTAAAATTAAATTTTTTAGAAATAGAAACATCAGAATGAAATATGACTTCTGTGTCAAGGAACCCACCCCTCCCCCTTCCTGAGTAACTTTACCTGTCTATCAAACATTCTTGACATACCACAGTTGTGCCAGGGTTGAGGCGGTGTACATTCTGTACACCAATATCAGTTAAGGTTTGGGGCAGATGAGGGGAGATGGACAAGAAGACCGGGGGAGACTGAAGAGAAGACCATGGGAGAAGCATGAGGAGAAGGGACAGTGTAGGAGGTGAGTGGGAATGAGGAAGATACGTGCAGGCTAGGCAGCATGCAGTCAGGTTACTTAGGAATGATTGTCTACCCTTCCTAAAAAAACTTTATAAAATATATATCTCTGGGTAGAAGAAATATTATTAATTTTAATTATTACACTTCTTTCAAAAGTGTTTTTATGAATGCTAAGAATACACATTGAATTTCTTTTAATTCATGTTTCTTTTGGCTTTAGAACAATAGATTTTCTTTTCTTTTTTCATTTCTTTTTTTTTACAACAAGAATATTTATGGAAAGTGTTTAATATCAAACAATCAATGAAACAACAAGTTATTTATTAATTATCAACTTTGCTTCATGCACTACCAAATGTTACTTGGAATACGAAGACAGAAATTCAATAGTCTTTGTTCTCAATGGGCTTACATTCTATAGAGTGAGAGAAACAATATGTACAAAACATATACATATAAATAAATACAAAATATATGCAAGGTAAACTTTTAGTTAATTTTAACTAGGGCTACTAGTAGCTTGAGGGAGTAGGAAAGTTCTCCTGTAGAAGGAATGTATAAGCTGAGCTGCTTTTTTGAAAATAAATTTTTATTGATAACTTTGTTTTGAAGTTACCTGAATTCCTTATATCTTCTCCCCCACTCCCAAAGAACCATCCTTTTAAAAATAATATTTTATAATTTTCCAAAAAATTACATGTAAAACTAAATTTTAATGTTCAGTTTTTTTAAAAATTTGAGTTCCAAATTCTTTCTCTTCCTCTCAACCCTCCTCCCTCCTTAAGATGGCAGGTAATCTGATGTAGATTTACATATTAGTCATTTTTTGGAAGAGATCTCAATGAAAAAGCAGTGTGGGGAGGAGGAGGTGGTAGTGAAATATAATATCTTTTGGCCTGCATTCAGGTTCTGATCAGTTCTTTATCTGGAAGCAGATGGTATTTTTCATACAAGTTTCTGAGATTATTTTGGATCATAGTATTGCTGAGAATAACTAGGTAATTAAGAGTTCATCAAAAAAGTTCTGTTACTAGATACAGTGTTCTTTGTTATGCTCATTTCACTTTGCATCAGTTCATGTAAGTCTTCCTAGGTTTTTCCAAAATCATCCTGTTCTCCATTTCTTATAGCACCAGTGCAGTATTTAGGGGAAAACTTATAACTCTAAAAACATATATCAATAAAAGATAAAAAGATCAGAACAATGACTTGGTCATGCAACTAAAAAAACTAGAAAAAGAAAAAATGAAAAATCCCCAATTAAACACCAAAATAGAAATCCTTAAAATAAAAGGAGAAATTAACAAAATTGAAAGTAAATGATAAAACTATTAAAACTAGGACCTGGAGCTAGTTATATGAAAGAAAATGGATAAATACTTGGTTAATTAAATTAAAGGAAAAAGAACAAAACCAAATTACCAAATCAAAAATGAAAAGGATCACCATCAATGAAGACACAATTAAAGCAATTATTAGGAGTTAGATGCCTGTAAAATTGACAATCTAAGTGAAATCAATGAATATTTATAAAAATGCAAATAACTCAGATTAACAGAAGAGGAAATAGAGTACTTAAATATCTTTATCTTGGAAAGCAAAATTGGGAAAGCCATAAGAGCTCTATCCCCAGGAGCAAATGGATTTATAAGTGAATTCTACCAAACATTTATGGAACAGTTTTAGAATTATATAAACCATTTGAAAAAATAGGCAAAGAAGAAGTAATACCAAATTACTTCTATGACATAAATATATATTTAAACTCTTTCCTTCCATTTTTGAATCCCTATTGTGTATTGGTTCCAAGGCAGAAGAGTTGTAAGGACTGGTCACTGAAGATTAAGTGGTTTGCCCAAGGTCACATAGTAGGAAGTGTGAAGTCTGATCTGCACCCAAGACTTCCTGGCTCTCAATTTACTGAGCCACCTAGTTGTCCCCAATTAATATGGTATTGACATCTAAACCAGAGAGAACTAAAATAGAGGAGGAAAACTATGGACCAATTTCCCTAATAAGTACTTATGCAAAAATTTTAAATAAAATACTAGTAGGGAGATTATATCAATATATATTATGAATATGTGGGATTTATACATGGGATATATATAAGTACAAGCCTGATTCAATATTAGGAAAACTATAAGCATAATCAACTATATAGATAACAAAAACAACAAAAATCATCTATCAGCAGATGCAAAAATAGCTTTTGCCAAAATACAATACCCATTCCTGTTAAAAAACACACACACAAAAATCAGTGGATCCTTTATTAAAATGATACATAGTATCATTTCTAAAATCAAGAGTAAGCATTACTTCTAATGGGGATAAATTTGAAGTTTTCTCAGTAAGATGAAGGGTGAATTGAGATGTTCATTATCATTGTTATTCAGTATTGTACTAGAAATGCTAGCTATAGCAATGAAATGAAAAACGACAGAATAAGAATAGTAATGGGAAACAAAATGATTACTCTTTATAGATAATATGTTAGACTTAGAGAACCCTAGAGAATCATCTGAAAAACTAGTTGAAGCAATCAACAGCTTTAGCAAAGTTGCAGGATGTGAAATAAACCTACATAAATAATCAGTATTTTTGATCAACAAATGGAAGAGATAGAAAGAAATCTATTTAAAGTAACTGCAGACAGCATTAAAGTACTTGGGAGTCTACCTGCCAAGACAAACCCAGGGATTTTATGAGCACATTTTTCGCACAAATAAAGTCATCTACACAATTGGAGCAGTATTAATAGCTTAAAAGTAGCCTGAATCAATGTGACAAAAATGACAATTTTACTGAGATTAATTTACTTCTTATATGTCATACCAAGAATTATTTTATAGAATTAGAAAAATAGTAATAAAATAATAAACAAATCTGGAAGATCAAAAGATCAAGAGTATCAAGAAAATTAATTTTAAAAATGCAGAGGAAGGCAGCCTAGCAGTACCATATTTCAAACTATATTACAAAGCAATAATTATCAAAGCAGTCTGGTACTGGCTAACAAATGGAGTGGTAGATCAGTGAAATAGATTAGGTATACAAATACAGTAGTAAATGATTATAATAATCAAGTGTTTGATAAATAGCAAGATTCAAGGTAAAAACTCACCATTTGACAAAAATTGGGAAAACTAGAAAGCATTTTGGCAGAAACTAGGCATAGACTAATAAAATCTCAATACCATATATTGAAGTTCAAAAGTATAAGTGATTTAGACATAAAGGGTGGTATTGTAAGTAAATAAGGCACATGCCAGATCTATGGAAAAGGGAAGAATTCATGATCATATAAGAAATATAAAATTTCAAAACTTTTGAAGAAACAAAATCAATGTAACTAAAATCAGAAGGAAAACAGGAAACTGGAAGAAAATATTCATAGCAAACTCCTCTAATAAAGGCCTCATTTCTCAAATATTTAAAGTAGAGTCAAATTTATACAAATCTGACTCTCCAATTAAGGGATATGAAAAGGCAGTTCTCAGAAGAAATAAAAAAATGTCAATAGTCACATGAAAAATGTTCTAAATCACTATTGATTAAGAAAAAGCAAATTAAAACAACTCTGAGATACCACCTCTCACTTTACAGATTGGCTAATATAACAGAAAATGAAAATTAAAAATGTTGTAAGGTATGTGGAAAAATAGCTAGACTAATACACTTGGTAGAGTCATGAACTAGTTCAATGGTTCTGAAGAACAATTTGGAACTATACCCACAGGACTCTAAAATTATGCCTACCCTCTGATCCAGGAATTCCACTACTAGGTCTTTCTCCCAAGGAGATCAAAGAAAAAGGGAGAGGGTCTATTTGTACAAAATATTTCTAGTAGATCTTTTTTTGTGGTGGCAAAGAATTGGAAATTGAGGGGTATAAAAATAAAATTTTGAGCTATAAAATAAAATATTTAGATGGAAAAACTATTCCAAAATAGGTTCAAAACTTTTCAAAAATGTTTAACTTGCCAATCAGGTTCATACTGTTTGGATACTTTTGATAGAGGTAATCAAAAGTATCCTCAGTGATGAAGTGAAGCTCAAATGTGAACTTCCCTTCAGGGCCAGGCGCAAGGATGCTAAAGAGACTCTTATTATGAACATAAAATGTTTATTGAAATATATGAGGATAAATAAAGGATTTCTACTTCTAAGGGATTCTAAAGTTACCCAAATAAACTCCCAGGTTCCACAAGGAACCGCTTCTCCTGTGTTTCACAGGCTATACTAAATCCTCTCTGATCTGACTAACCCAAGTTTATACTATCTAAATAAAACTATCACTATTATCCATATAAATCTTAACTTCACCTTCAAATTATAAAATAGCAAAGGCTAGCTGGTTGCATCTCAATAAGAATCAAGTTAGGACTCTGAGTCTGAATAGACTCAGAGTCTAAACCAAAGACCAGGTTTTTCTTTGGTCTTCTCAGAGTTAAACAATTTATAAAAACCACAATAGTCAATAGTGTTTCCATAGTTGGGAAAGGAAAACACTGAGCTCCTTCAGATCTTTCCCTCAGACAGAGAGAGAGGCAAAGATGTTACCTCCTCAAGCCCTGAGAGAGAGTCTCTGAGAGTGTGTTTCTGCTAATGGCCAGAGAGAGTAATTGACATAGAAAAACGGTTATAACTGTCAGCAGTTGAAATTAACACACTCTCTCAGCTCTGCTTCAAACTCCAATTCTTTTTTCAAGCTAGCCACTTTACTTATCCTTAAACTAATAAAATGAAATTGGAGAATAGCTGAATAAGTTGCAGTATAAGATTGTAAAGGAATACTATTGTGCTTTAAGAAATGATGAGCAGGATAGTTTCAGAAAAACCTTGATAGACTTCTATGAACTGAAGCAAAGTGAGGGGGAAAAGGTGAATGTTTTGCTCAGGAACAGTGATCTTATATGATGATCAATTATGAAAGACTTGGTACTCTCATCAAGACAATAGTCTAAAACAGTTCCAAAAGGACCCATGATAAACAATGCTATCCACTTCCAGAGAGAGCACTAATGTACCCTGAATGCAGATTGACACATAGTTTTTTCACTTTCCTCCTTTTTCTTTTTCTTCTTTTTTTGGGGGGGACATGGCTGATACAGAAATATATTTTGCATGACTTCACATATATAATTGATATATTGCTTGCTTTCTTAATAGGTTGGGGTGGGGTTGGTGGGATGGAAAGAATTTGGAACTCAAAAATTAAAAAAATGTTAAAAATTAAGACAAAACAAAACAAAAAAGCTTGACATCTAATTGGATATTTTGGATGAAGGAAAATGAAGAGTTGAGGGAGGCTTCAGGGTTCTGAATCTGGGTACCTAGAAGAATATTGGTACTTTTGACACTAATTAGGAAGTTTGGAAGAGATAAGGGTGAATTTGAGGGAAAGATGTATTCTGAATTGAATTTAAGATGGCTTTGGGTCTTTTAGAAATGTCCCATAAGCAATTAGTGCCATGGGACTTGAGATTTAGAGTTGGATATATAGATGTAAAAGTTGTCTGAGTAGAAATGAAAAGTAAACTGATGGGAATTAATCAAAGCAACAAAAGAGAAAATAGAGACAATAGGCTTACGACAGTCCTTAAGATACATCCTTAGGTGGAGGGACATAGGTGATCCTTCAAAGGAGACTGAGGAGGAGTGGCCACACTGGTAAAAGGAGAACCAGGTATGAGAAAATGTCATACATTCCAGGAGAAAAGAAATGATTAATGGGGTGAAAATATTATAGAGAAATAAAGAGCCAGAAAGACATGAATAGACTTCCTAGCCATGTGACTCCAGGCAAGTCATTTAACCCCTGTTTGCCTCAGTTTCCTCATCTGGTAATTAGGGATTATAATAACACCCACTTTCCATAATTGTGAGAATTCAATGAGATAATAATTGTAAAGCACTTATATAGTCCCTGGCACATAGTAAACTCTATATAAAT
This sequence comes from Monodelphis domestica, assembly GCF_027887165.1. Taxonomy (NCBI): domain Eukaryota; kingdom Metazoa; phylum Chordata; class Mammalia; order Didelphimorphia; family Didelphidae; genus Monodelphis; species Monodelphis domestica. The sequence continues at coordinate 514,412,969 of NC_077227.1, read as the reverse complement.
GTTAATAATAATGGACAGCTAAGTCAGTGATGGTGAACCTATGCCACAGGTGCCAGAGATTGCACACAGAGCTCTCTCTGTGGGCACATGCCAGAGTTGGTTACTAGAAAGGCAGAGGGACTTCAATGGAGCTGCTCCCCTCCCCCTTTCTACCACACCTGATGACATTTTTTCACATCCCCACCCCTCTGCCCAGCAGCCCAGTGGGAGCACACAAGGAGTAAGGTGGGCAGCTGACAGACAGCAGAGCTGGAGGGGAGAGAGCGTTCTGGCCCCTCTCTACACTCACTGAGGACAATTCACCCGCCCCTCAGCCCAGCAACCCAAAGGGAGTGTTTCCTTCCTCCCCTGTGTGGGATAAGGCAGAGTGGGGCACTTGGTCAGGGGTGGGGTGGGGATGGGGTCAGAGCAGGGCCTGGCACCCCATTTCTAAAAGGTTCCCCATCTTTGAGCTAGGTGGTACAGTGTATAGAGTGCCAGAATTGAAGTCAGGAAGACTTCCTGAGTTTAAATCTGATCTCAGACACTTGATAAGTGTGTAACCCTGGGCAAGCTATTTAACCTTGTATATTTCAGTTCCTTTAAATGACGGAGAAGGAAATGGCAAACCACCCCAGTATCTTTGCTAGGAAAACCCCAAAAGGTGGTCAGGAAGGGTTGACCATGACTGAAATGACTGAACAATCAAAATTAATGTAATATTATGATGTAATAACAATAATAATTTTTAAATCACTAGGGTTAGGTATAGTGTTAGCTGCTTATAGAAAGGGATTTCCCCCCCTTTTCTTTTTATACTCACTGCTGAGTATAATATCTGGTACTTAGTAAATGCTTAATAAATGCTTATCAATTAATTATCACATTAACTAGTGTGTACAAGGGAATGACCAGAGAAAAGAAAAATTGAATTTTGAAGAAATGCCTCAGATGATGAGCAAATTGAACCCCATAAGACCTGTGGGGATGGGATAGAATTCCAGCCAGGCTCAAAAGCAGCTTGAAGAAAAGACCAAACTTCTTGTCTTGGGTTCTTTGGGAGCTGGGAGGGAGAACTACTTGGCTGTGAAGATACCAAATCTCTCAAACCTCTTTACTTGAACAGAAGAAGATCTAATTTCTCAACTGGTGGCAATCTTTGGGATAAAGACTCTCTTGTTCCCTTAGGGGAACACAGAGCTTATTTCTGAAGAAGATTCCCTAGTCAAACTCTCAAAAGCTATATAGGGAAGATACCTTAAGGATTTCCTCTTCCCCCTGTCCTTTCATTACCTTTTCAACAACTTTATATCCAAATAAACTAGACATCTTGATTTATAATAGAACCTGAATCAGAGTCCATATGTTAGGAGGGGAACTTCAAAACCCATCATTTCAAGAAGGAGGGTGAGAGATAATCTGACTTATTCTTTAGTCTAGTCAAACTGACTCCACTGGTAAACAGCTCAGCTTGGGGAAAGGGGAGGAAGGAAGGAATGAAGTGTTACGTTGTACTCAATCCCCAAATAGCTGAATATTGGTTCCTCTTCTTTAAAGTCCCCCTTGCTAATACACTAGATATTGTAGTGCAGTGGAAAGAATGTTCCATTTGGAGTCAAGATTCCTGGATTTAGATCCACGTCCTGTCATTTACTACTACCTATTTCATCTTGGGCAAGTGGAATGGGCTGCCTTAGGAGGTAGTGATTTCATTTGAGAGTAAGCCAAGTAAAGGGTATTTGACTGTTATTCTGGTATATTGAGTGAGGATTCTTTTTTTCAACATAGATTGAACAGATGGATCCCTTCCCATTCTCAAATTCTGTGATTCCACAATGTCACTTGACATCTTTGTGCCCCTGGTTTCTCATAAAATGAAAGGTTTGGAATAGATGATTTAAAGTCTTCAGCATTGTTCTTGGCAATTAGAAGGTGTTTAGTATATGTTTGTTGAATGAGTCCAACTCAAAATCTATTAAGATGGGTGAATATCATTGTTAAGAAGCATCAAATCTGGGGGTAGCTGGGTGGCTCAGTGGATTGAGAGCTAGGCCTAGAGATGAGAGGTCCTGGGTTCAAATTTGACCTCAGACACTTCATAGCTTTGTGATCCTGGGCAAGTCACTTAACCCCCATTGCCTTGCTCTTATGACTCTTTAGTCTTGGAATCAATATACAATACTGATTCTAAGATGTAAGGTAATTAAAAAATAGTAAGGTAAAGGTTTAAAAAAAGAAGTAGCATCAAATCTATTTATTTATTTTGTTTATTTATTTGTTTATTTATTTATTTGTTTATTCATTCATTCATTCATTCATTCATTTATTTATTTATTTATTATTTTTTAAAAACCCTTACCTTCCGTCTTGGAGTCAATACTATGTATTGGCTCCAAGGCAGAAGAGTGGTATGGGCTAGGCAATGGGGGTCAAGTGACTTGCCCAGGGTCACATAGCTGGGAAGTGTCTGAGGCCAGATCATCAAATCTCTTTCTTGCCCAAGATTTTGGTTCAGGTCCTTCTTATACGAACAAAGGCAATGAATTGTAGTGGATCGAGAACTGTCCTTAGAAGTAGAAAGATCTGGGTTCAAGTTCTGTTTCTAACATCCAAGCAGTGTGACCCTGGTCAAGTATTTAACCCCACAGCACTTCAAACCTCTCTCAAAGATCCTCTAGTTATATAGCATGTGCTTATCTTATGTATTGGTAGAAGGAGTGTTCCACTCAGAGTTTTTTATACCAACGAATAAAAAAAAATTTTTAAGGAAATTTTTTCTTCTGGTAAAGAAAAATAAAATTTCATATCATGGTTATACTTATAAATGATATGTGCAGCATTATGATATTTAAGTGTCCCACTTTTTATACTGATATAGGTTTATAATGTAGCTTTTATTAGATTAAACATTTCACATTATGTAGGCCATTTCATATAGCAGTAAAAAATGGAGACTCTGAGGTATGAATGGGTGATGTGACTTTGAATAAGTATGAACTTCTTGTTGAAGTAGAAATGACAGGAAGCTGGCGAAGAAGTGATCTGACATTCTGCCTTAGAGTTTGTTATAAACAAGGCAGGAAATGTCATATTTAGAAGCCAAGATTTGGGAAGAGGAGATCTTAAAGATTTCCTTTGATTGCTAGATCCTGTGGTCTAAAATTCTGTGGGGGCATTTTGGCAATTGAGGAATGGGGAAATGCTTCCAAGAATAAAATTCTGAGAATATGAACAAAAATCATTCCATTGAGGGATAACCAAACTGGCAATTAGATTCTTCTAACCTAGTGTAGCTGGTCCTCAGATAATAGATATGGCTCAGACAAAGAGTTTTTTTTATTTGGTAGACTCCTTTAGAGTGTTTCATTCTGCTGAGATTACCTTGGAAATAAAAATGTAGAGATGTTTAGAGATACAGTTGTTGATGTCCAGGAACGTCATCAATCAGCTTAGATTTTTAAAAAGGATTTCTATAATAAATGGAACACAAGAGTAAGTAACTTGTGATGAATATAAAACAGCATAGTTATCTAAGAAGTGTGTTGGGAATATTAAAGCTTAGAGAAGTTCACTGAAGGAAATGAACTGTTGCTCCAGTAGGGTAAGAGGATGATAATGTTTGATGGAGGAAATCCTTTAACTGTTTTTAGTTTCTCTTTTCTCTCATAAGAAAAAATGATTAGGAATTATACTGTAAGGGATAAAAATTATGGTTGGACTGAATATTTTAAGAGTATGGTCACCAGGAATTTAATTATTAAATTCCAATGAATTACTCAAGTCAGAATGGCTTTTATGGTAGTTTTATTTACAAATAGAAAGAAAGGGGGGAGAGAGAGAGAAGAGAAAGAGAGAGAGAGCGAGAGCAAGCTTCTCTGGCCTGCTCTGAGCCAGGCAGGGCTTCAGAGGCCCCAGCAAAGGGGGGCACAGAGTACTAATTAAACAAGGCTTCCAGCCATGAGGCCTCCTCCATGACTAGGGGCCTCTCCAGAGGCTACTGCCTCCAGAAAAGCCAAGGAAAGGGAGTCAGCCCTTTTAACCTACCCACTCATGTGTGAGTCCAAAAAGAAGCAGCCTGAGGTCTCAAGCCTGAGCTCTTCCAAGGCCAAGTTCAAAGGTGAAGACCCCTCACAGGAAGTGACCACCAAATTTAAAGACAGTTCTTTGCATCACTTCCTGTGGCTGTGGTCCATCTTTATGTGTACGAATGGCAGCTTAAACTTGGCTTCGAACTGCTTCTGGGGGAAGTCAGTTGTTTCTGATTTGTCACTTGCTAGCACACCTTTCATGGACCCCCCCTCCCCACTTAATCCTTAAGTGGGGGTGTATACTAAATCTAAAGAATAAGTAGGGTGGAGTTAATCCCATCTTCACAATACCTTGGACATAATTAATCAAGAATTGAAATTCAGTGTAGGGGAGGAGATGGTAGGAGAGTGCTTGGCACTTCTCAGTGAGTTAGTCAATAGGCCCAGACATACTCCATCCAAAACAACTTGGATGAATGTTGTGGATATGATTATTAAATTGGTCAGTAATCTTTGAAAATATAGGATAGCAGATGGACATATATTTTCCTAATTTTCACAAAGGAGAAGATAGATTTATCAGACTGAAGGATGAAAGGTATAATTTTTATTTTTTTCAAAGAGAAATTTATCTTTCAATTTGACTTGTGAATTCTAGTGCTTGATACATTGTCTGGCATATACTAAGATTAACAAGTGCTTATTGACTTGATTTTAATCAATGTAGGGAATTTCTGTTGAGAAACATCCCATTACTTGGCTTATTATGAAGGTTTGTGCATTTTATAGTCCTAGAGAGTTGTCTGGAGTACAGAGGTTAAATAACTTTCTGAATTATAGTGACAGTATATGCCAGAAGCAGGACCTGAACCCAGATTTTGCTGTGACTGAGACTGACTGTCTACAATGTTGTATTGCTACAAAAAAATTTTAGAATGTATTATTGAAGATAGGTATGTGAGTATTGAGTACCTACTTCATGATATGTTAGATTCACCTGACTCATTCAAGATGCTTTGTAGATTTTATAGTTTTTTTTTTTAGACAGTAAAATGGTAATGACTAAAAGTTAGTGTAAATCGTACTAGATAGTAAGTTAATCACCATTGAAAAAAAAGGATTGTCCTAACCCTTTATGGGCTCAGCAGAGCAGATTCCTTGTTTGGGAAATGTAAGCTTCTTTTGCGTTCTCTAAGATTTAAATTAGACATTGTAACATAGGAGATATGACATGTCAGTTTCTATTATCCATACAAAAATTTCTAAAGGCAACATTCATTAATCATTGCAAATAAAGATGAGCTGGATTAGCAAGGATTCCTGGGACAAATCTATTAGGAAACATAGGAGGCCAAGTAAACTAAACTTCAGGAAGGTGATTGCTTTATTTATCAAGTAATTGAAACAGATACTAGAAAATAAGCTTTTTAATTTATATTTATTCATATAGATCATAAGATAGCTGTAGAAAAATAAAAGCCATTTTCTCTGAGGACTAAGAGAAATTTTAATACTGCCTTAAATATGAAGAAATAGATTTGTTAATGATAACTTTTGGTCCTTAGCTCTTCACAGATTTACATTTGATTATGCCTATAAAAACATGGGCTTTAATTGTGAGAAGTTTGCCTATCACCCAAAATGGAGCTGTTGTGGAACAAAGTGGATAAAATAAAATTTTTTTTTAGGAAAACATTTCTTTGATTTTTTTCTGTATTTTCAGTGTGCCCTGTTTAAGTCTCATACTTTAATGGTCTAAAGAATTAGACTATTTTGCTTTGGAAAGTTTCAAACTAGAACCAATCAGGTTTAAGAACTTTAACATGATATTTCAATGTTCTTTGGTTCTCATGATCATATTTCAATACTTTATATATCTGTGCGGATTATATAATCTCTATAGTTAAATACGATCTGCTGAGATTGCTATGCCCGTCTCCCCCCTCCCCCCGCCCACTGATAGACTATAAACCTAGTTCTGCTAGATTTCAAGCCCAGCACTCTAACATCATGCCATGCCATCTTGATATTTGTGTTTTAGGGAAGTGTTTTTATTAAAATGTAATTCTACATATTTAAATTATTGGTATTTATCTATTTGTGAATTATTTGTTGCTCAGGGAAATTTGCTTGATTTTTCAAATTGCATTGATTTAAGACATTACAAAAATGTTGATTTTTGATGCTCTTTGAGACAATACCAATTTACTAACAAATGTGGATAAAATAAATTAGTGTTGTTCAAATACAGGCAGAGAATAGAGATTTCAAGGGAAGCACTTAAGGGGAAAAACCAGTTCTGAGCTGAATAATGTTTTGATTCTTGTTAATAGTGTAAATTCTGTATAAAAATGGATTTCTTCTTTTAATACATGATGTACTTTCTATATTAAAAGAAGACACTGGTCTGGTAGGAGGAAAAACACATATGCAACATTACATAGGGTCATTAGAGATTTTTGGAACAATGTTCTTTATGAGATCAAAGGAAAAGTCCTTCTGAAAGGATCTAAGGATAGTTTCTGGTAGTATTTGAATAGGGTTCTAAAGGATGAGTAAGAATTGAGCAAATGAAGAGAGGCCATTTTAGGTTTAGAGATTATCAGTCAATCAGCAAACGTGTATTAAGTACCTACTATGTACATACAAGGCATTGTGCTGAAGTAGTGTGAGCAATTCAATTTAGCCACAAATTTTCATTAATTGCCATACTCTACATATAAGGCTGGGACAGCTAGGTAGTACAGTATGGAGTGCTGGTCCTGGAGTCAGGAACACTCATCTTTCCTGAATTCAAATCTAGTCTCAGACACTTACTAGCTTTGTCACCCTGGGCAAGTCACTAAACCTTACTTCAGTTTATTCATTTGTAAAATGAATTGGAGAAGAAAATGGCAAACTACTCCATTATCTTTGCCAAGAAAATCCTAAATGGGATTACAAAGAGTAGGACACAATTGAAAAATGACTGAAAACAACATACCAAGCATACAATAAAACAAGAAAAAAGGAAATAGTTCATTCCCTCATGGAGAAGTGGTGATCTGTGGGGTAATCTTTGGAAAGAGCACTCAGACATAAGTAGAGGGGTTAGTATTAACAAAGAGAAGGCTTAAAATATATTCATATGTGGGGGCAGCTGGGTAGCTCAGTGGATTGATAGCCAGGCCTTGAGATGGGAGGTCCTAGGTTCAAATCTGGCCTCAGACACTTCCAATCTGTGTGACCCTGGGCAAGTCACTTAACCCCCATTGCCTTGCTCTTACGACTCTTTAGTCTTGGAATCAATATACAATACTGATTCTAAGATGTAAGGTAAGGGTTTAAAAATATATATATATACATATATATATATATATTCATATGAAATAAAACTGGGAACCAGATTAGAACCAGATTTTGGAGAGCCTTAAGTTATAGGGTAAGTATTTCCTTTAAGAAAGAAAACCATTATAGGTTTTTAAAATAGAGGAGTAACATGTTCAGATCTGTACATTAGAAAGCTTATTTTGGTGACCAGCTAGAAGGTTATGACAGTAGAAAAGAGAGAGAGATTGATGGTTCTAGTGATAGGGGAGTAGATGCAAGAAGTACCATGGACTGTAAAGATTAAAATTTTTGGGAAGCTGAGGCAGGTAGAAATTAGTTTCTCTCTGCAAGGAATATTATATTTTTAGAGATTTATTGAAGATTAAGGATTAAAGAAAATACAGGATAAGAAAGCACGTGGAGGGCCTAGACACCCTCACCTACATTATGAAAAAAGCTGCCTCTGCTTGTAAGCGGAAACGGGAAAGACCCGCAAAAGCCTTTCCAATCAGGTTAAATACCCCTTCTCGATCTCGGCCCAGGTGAGAGTTCAGTGATATTACAAAGCATTCTGGGGAAGTGGGCCAAGGACTTCTGGGGATTGAAGTCCTGGATTCAAGTCCATTTTTACAACTGTAGTACATTGGATATATAGGGTATAAATAACTTAATTTAACAAATACATTGTATACCTACTATACATAAAGCACTAGGGATACAAATCAAAAATAAAAGAATCTCTGTCCTTAGATAGTTTATGCATGAAGGAAGCATCAAAGATGATCCCAAGGTTATGAATCTGACTGACTGGGAAGACCATGTTTCTACTTTAATAGAAATATGATGTTGAGGAGAAGATCATGAGTTAAAATTACATATTGAGTATGGAGATTTTGGTTAAGATGGAAATGTCTAGGAAACTGTTGGAAATGTAGCTCTCCTACTCTGGATTAAAGTTACACAGAAACACCGATACAGTCACATACACACACAAATACTGATATAATCCATAGATGCACCCTCCATCTTCCTAGATCATCCTTGGATCACAGACTTATCGTTCAATTCTTGTTGAGTACTGTAGCAGTTAAAATTAGTTTCTCTGCTAAAAGTATTATATTTTTAGAGGTTTATTAAAGGTTAAGAAGTAAAGAAAATACAAAATAAGAAAGCATTTGCCTAGGAGAGCCGAAAGGCCCATTTAATTTCACTTATACTACATCTTCAGAGATGTGTGTGCTAGGAAGCAGAAGCAGGAAGAAGAGAGAGACCCAAAGTAGGCGGAGAGTCAGCCTAAATACAATTTCTGTTCTCGGCCCAGGTGGGAATTCAGGCAAGGTTACAAGGCATTTCGGGAAGTGGCCAAAGACTTCTGGGAATCGAAGTCCGGGGTTCAAATCTCCATTTTTACATTTCCTCGTTTGGGAAAAAGATTTTCCCCCAAAGGATCACGAAAACATAATCAACTTACAGATTATAATAATTTGAGGATAAGAGGAAAAAAGAACAAAACCAATAATTGCTGGATGCATTGACAAAAAGCCAGTTAGGGGGCAGCCCCCTTTGGCATGAAAGTATACATACAAATAAATGTTCAATCATACTCAAAGTTCATTCTTGATCTTCTCGTGCAGCTTGTGGTCTGGAGCATTTTCATGGTGTCTTCTCCAAACAGTTCAGTTTCTGGATTCGGAGAGGTAGCATCTTTCTTAACCTAAAATTCTTCTTAAAAGGGATTTAAAATTTGCAATTTAAAATAATATTTTTACATTTCCCTGTGAAGAGGGTGATTGAAAAACATAGGATCACTTAGGGATGCATGGCTGAGTTATGAGGTATATGAATCAATTGGTAAGAGAAATTAAAAAGACATCAGAAAAATCCAAATAAAAAAAAGAAAATTTCTGGTTGAAAATATAAACTATCAAAGTCTTAAGTGTAAAAATTCCAACTAAAGGAATCTCCATTTTTACAGTACACAAAGCCTTGGTAAGACCTGCTAGATTTTTCCACTTTCTGCTATGCTGTTTGAGAACCCAGCATAACCTCATGAAGCATTGGAATGGGATTGTGTTAAAAAATGTGTATATATATATATATATATATATATGTATATATGTAATATGTATGTTTTGTTTTTGATTGCCAGGTGCTCAGAATTTTGATGTCATCAGGCTATCAACGTACCGGACAGCTTGCAAACTAAGATTTGTACAAAAAAGATGTAATTGTAAGTTAGTCTACTTTTTGACCTTTTGAAATCACGTGTAGTTCTTTTTAATACCTAGTATTACAATGTTTTTTTTTTTTATAAAAACCCTTACCTTCCGTCTTGGAGTCAATACTGTGTATTGGCTCCAAGGCAGAAGAGTGGTAAGGGCTAGGCAATGGGGGTCAAGTGACTTGCCCAGGGTCACACAGCTGGGAAGTGGCTGAAGCCAGATTTGAACCTAGGACCTCCCGTCTCTAGGACTGGTTCTCAATCCACTGTGCTACCCAGCTGCCCCCCTAGTATTACAATGTTAAGGAAATTTAATATACTTATATAGCAATGTTAACTGTATTATACCTTATCTTTTATCCATGTATGTCTTGTCTTGTCTTTTTTTAAAATTGTATTTAATTAGTTAATTTAGAATATTTTCCCATGGTTACAAGATTCATGTTCTTTCCCTCCCCTCCCATAGCTGATGTGCAATTCTACTGGGTTTTACATGTGTCATTGATCATATCCTATAATGGACACTCAACCATTATTTGTTTTTGTTGTGTGTGTGTGTTTTTTTTTATCATATCAGCACATTTTAAATAGGAGGGATTTATTTTTCCTGTTTTTTTTTTAATGAAATGGGTTTGACAAATTTGCTTTGCTTTTAAAACAACAATTTTTTGATACATTTTGCCATTATTTTCATTTCTTATCACCTTTTATTTCCCAACTTGTCCTAACAGGGAAATGTACCTTATAACAAAGAGAAAAAGAAAAGAAAAGAAAAAAATTCAGCAAAATTAACCAACCCATAAAAAATTCTGACATTATATGTATCATTCATTCCCCACCTCTGCAAAGAATTGGTGTTGGGGGATGCAAAACTCTCTCTTGGGACCTTTTTTCTTTTCCTTATATACTACCTTACTTAATGATTTCATCAGTTTCCATAGATTCTACTATCATCTCTTTGCAGATGATACCTACCCCTAGCATTTCTTGAGCTCTAGTCCTGCCCCACAAACTGCTTTTTGGAACTTTCAAATTGGATGTATTGTAAGCATCTCAAACTCAATGCATTTAAAGAGAATTTATTATCCTTCCTATTGCTTCCAAAGTGATCTGTGATCTGGGGTAGAGTCTGATCACTCTCTGCTTGGTCTAAACTCTTCATGTTCCTGTGATCTGCATTTGGGTGCAAATGATGAGCTTCTCCCATTTGGAGTTCCAGTAGATTGCTTCTGGACTTAGCCATTGATAGCCAGCTGGAAAGCTCTGCTGGTTCAGAGTGACAGAACTTCATGCTTCTTTCCCTTTGTTCTGGATTCCTGCCCTGGTTTTTCTATTGCAGACTTCATGTGAGTCTAGAAGCTGGAAGTGAGACCCCATCCTGCTCTTCAGATCTGAATAGCAAAACTTCTACTTATATCTGAACTTGCTCCTTTTAGTATATACCTTTCTAACTGGGCAGAGAGTTACTCTTTTAGGCTTGCAGGGTCTCTGCCAGTATAAATGCTAATGGCTAAGATTCAGGACCATGAAGAAGACTGTAGATTGTGTTTGAAACTCTTTGGCCTTCATGGCTTATATACAAGATGAACCTCATCTTTCCTATCTGGGCTATGGCATTCCTATCCATTTTTCTTGCTTCTTGATCATTTTAACTGTAGCAGATAGGTAATATAGCAGATATAATTCTGGACTTGGTATCAGGAAGACCTGAATTAGAATTTTGCCTCAAATACTTATTAGCTATGGGCCCTGGCCAAATCAGTTAACCTCAGTTTGCCTCAATTTCCTCATCTGTAAAGTGGGGATAATAATAGTACCTACCTCCCAGGGTTGTTGGAAGGATTAAATGAGATTATATTTATAAAACATTTAACAAACCTGAAAGTGCTATATAAGTATTATTATTATTATTATTGGTGCTGATAATAATAGGAGTTTGTATGATATAAGGTGTTCTTTGTTGCCAGCTTTGGGATTTTAGTTTAGTTTAGAGAGGGGGAAATAAAGTGGAAAAAAATAAAGGGAATAGGTTTGGCTTATCCTACAGCCTCAACTGTAGAATCTATAAGATATTCTTATGTCCTAGTGGGTGTGGGGGAGCAGGGAGGCTTCTTTTCTAGGGTAACCACCCTATTTAGGAGAGTTTAGCCTTTATGGAAAGTCAGACTTTGACCTTAGGAATGTGATGTTAATGATGAATAAAGGACCATTGAAATATTTTTTAAAAATAGAAGTAGAATACACTTACATACATATGTGTATAGATATGTGTATAGATATATATGTACATACATGTTTTTATGATAATAAAATTGATTTGATAAGTCACTAATAATTTAATGAGTGCTTACCATTTCTAGGCATTGTGCTAAGTCCTGGGAATACAAAAAAGACAGAAAAAAAACCCACAATAGAGCCTGAAGCCTACAGTCTCTACTTTCAAGGAGCATACATTGTATTGGTACAACATGTAAATAGCAAGGTACATTTAAGAAATGTACTGAGCATATGAAAATAATCAGAAAGAGGAACACCTTAGCAGTGGGTCAGAACCAGGTATAGTTAGTAAGGCATACATAAATACAGAAGGTGTAGTACTTTTTCAAGAATTCTTTTGTCTTTCAACATGTTCAGCCCATACCTCTGCCTAATGATAGTCATTTAGAATAATGAATAATAATTTTAATAGTAGTAATAAAATTTTTTCCTTGAGACATTTTTTTTCTCTTGAGTAGCCAAGAAAGTATAATAAATGAAGAGAAAAGAGTATAGAATACCTGCTGGTTTATCTGAATGTTTCATTAGTTAGGTTATTTGGAAAGAATGGGACATAGAGACACATATGTAATAAATGTGTCTTTCAGTATTTGAGAAGAGGGACTTTATAAAAACTTTTTAAAAAATCTATAACTGTTTTATAAGACTACATTTATTCCATTATACTTTTAGTGGCTTCATGTAATATTCTGGCACTTCTATCCCTACTTTCTAAATCAACAAGCATGTATTTCATCTGGAATGTGAAAGGAGGGCTATATTTGGGTAGGCAGTTGAAAAGTTTGTAGCATGAAGCTGGAAGAAAACATTAGCAATACAAAACAATGCATAATTATAATCATTCAATATAGGATATTTTGGAATTCTATTAGAAAACTGTATTTTCTGGCTTAATATGAGGAGTTTCTTTTAGATACAGAAAAGGCCCTATTTTGTTTTTTTGTGTGTGTTATACAAGGACAATGTTGACTGCTGATTGTTGATATTGAGTAGACCTCTGTTGTGGTCTGTTAGTTTTATGCTTTAATGTCATGTTGTATCCTTTAATGCATGCAAGTCAGTAAAGCTGCTTTAGGTTCTTTCAGCATGCTTTAGATTCATTCATAAGTTGGAGTCAATAGCATATTACCTATTAGAAGGAAGGGAGGAGCCAAGATCTTTTAAAGAGCAGATTCCCAAAGAGCATCTTAAACATGCAGCAGTTATTTCCAATTCAAATCAATAAGCATTTATAGTGGCTGCTATGTGCAAGGCAGATTGCTGAACACTGGAATACAAAGGGAAAAAAGATAATTCCTATCCTTTTGGAATTTATATTCTACAAGAAGCATATATCATGAAGTATGCAGGATTAATAATTCATCTATAGACCAAGAAACAATGAAGAACAGTTATTGTACCCGGCACTATATGGGTTACTTTTGTTTTCTAGCCTTAGGTGATCATTAATCATCTTCTTCTCCTCACTCTCCTTCTCCTCTTTCTCCTCCTCTTGTACCTCTTCTTCCTTGTCTTCCTTCTCCTCCTTTCTTATTCTTCTTTTTTTTTTTCAATTGTGAATCAACCTTCCTGCTAGAGAAAAAGTTCCAAGTATTTGAGCTTTGGCTTTCTCTACTTTCACTTATTTGAGTGGATAAGATTATTGAACAAGATAGAAGCAATGTTCCAGGAAAGAAGTCAGAAGTTTTCAGGGAAAATGGGGTAGGTGAGTTTTTAACTGGTGTCATGAGGCAAGAGTATAGAAGACTATGACAAAACTATGACTGTCTTCCTGGCCTGTTCTGACAGGCAGAGTTGTTGTATGACCTGGGCTTGAGAATGCTTTTACTCCCTCTCCTCTCACTCTCTTATAAACCCTTTGCAATCTGACTTCATTCAACTGAAATTGTTCTTTTTAGGGTTATCATTAATCTCTTAATTGCCAAGTCTAATGACATCTCAGTCCCAACCCCCCTTGACCTCTTGGTAGCATTTGATACTATTAATGACTGTCTCCTGAATTCTCTATCCTCTCTAGGCTTTCATGACCTTGCTTTCTTCTTATTCTCCTGTCAGTTTGACTGCTTTTTCTGTTCTCTTTGCTGATTTTTCATACATATCACTCCAAGGTTCTGTCCTATATTCTCTTCCCATCTCTCTATTATTTTATTTGGTGACCTCTTTAGTTTCGCTGAGTTGTACTATCATTTTTATGTCATTAATTGCCAGATCTATATGTTGTCTTTGTGTCTCTGCTGAGCTATAGTCATTTATCTTCCTTTGCCTACCTGTTGGCCATCTCAAACTGAATGTCTTATAGGCATCTCAGGCTCAGCATGTCTAAGGCTGAACTCAGTATATTTCTCTCCATATCTATCCTATGTCTGAATTTCTCTGTGTGAGATTTAAAATGGTTGAGGTCTTAAACTGTAGTGATTAAAATAGTGGAAGATATAAATTGTGATAGATATAAGAGAGGGTGAGTAAATTTGACTGCAGAAATATGTTTCACTACAGTGTCTTGGGTTTTAAAATCAAATATAAGGTGGTCGCCAGGGAAATATTCCCAATTATTCAAATACCCAAGTCAGTTGGGTTTTATAGAGATTTTAATTAACAATACAATGAGTAATCAAAGAAAGAGAGAGAGAGAGAGTAAGAAAGGAATAAATATGAAGGGCCTTAAGCCAATATGGCCTAGACCTGAGTCTTAAAAGAGAAATCAGTCAGTTTTTTAACCCTCACCACAAGGACTGACTAAACAAGGATACTAGTGACACCAGGCCAGCGTCCTTCCTCAAAGAGTCTTCCAGCCAGAGATTGTTTCAAAGGGCCTCTCTCAAGAGCCTCCAGAGCTCCTACCCCAGAGGGACAGAGCCCCTCAGAGGAGCTCCTCCTCCAGAATGAGAGTCAGAAATCGAGAACCTGAATGAAATCCAAGCTCTTATTTTTAATGGCAAAATTTCCTCTGTCACCTCCCCTAAGTCCTTACATCTACCAATCACTGTAGATGTTTCTAAAGGACCGCCCATTTTGAATTCACAGCTGAGTAGTTTTGATCTCTTTAGTAAGTCAGAAAAAAATGCTGCTGTGTCAACAAATTTCATTAAGAAAAAACCTCTGAATAAGTTATCACCCTTTTAGGTTTAAGTAGTTTACAAGTTGCCCCACCTTTATAGGTACTTAGTATCCCATTGTATCAATTCTAAAAACAGTCATAACTCAAAGAATTTCCTGTCTCTTCCATAAGCATGGATCAAAGTACTTTCGTTGTTTAGCAAGCAGTTTTCTGTCCTAAAGCAGTCTTAAGTAGGGTGGAGCAGGGACACTCCCATAGCTAGGAGCCCCCACACTCAAGTAGAGTTCTCACCATCTGCTAGGGAATTTTTTAAAGTAGAAGATTCCCCAATGGGGGAAACCCCTAACATTCATAAGTCTGAGAAATTTTGAGGTTTACATCTGTCACTATCAAAGCCATGCTCATAAACTCAATATTTTCTTCAACTTATTACTTGGACTCATTTTTACAACTCATTTCCCTCATATTCTCACCCTGAATGTCTGATCCATTGCTAAATCTCCTTTCTACCGTATCATCTGTTGTTTATGTTTTCTCCCCATGTATACAACTATCACCACTTGGATAATTGCAGGAGCCTCTCAACTTGTTTCAGGTCTCTCCCTACTTCAATCCTTCCACTTAGCAGCCACAATTTTTCTGTAGTATAGAACTTACTATGCCATTGGCTCAAAGAGGTCCAGTAGCTTCCTATTACTTTTAAGATCAATTATAAACTCCTCCTTTTAAAACATTTTAAACTTTTTTATAATCCGCTGTGTCCTGCCTTTTCAGCCTTTTTAGAACTTATTACCCTTCCCATACTCTCTAGTCCAGCAATTCTTCAAACAATAATAACCTTCCTTGCATTTGTCTGCCTTGTCCCTGGTGGATGCTCCCTCATCCCTGTTTGTCTGGCTTCCTTCAAGCCTCAGCTTAGATCTCCTCCTTCAGTAGCGCCCCCCCCCCCTTTTTATTATCAAACCTTCTCTATTCATATGGCCTTTCATCCACTCTGCCCTTGTGTTATTACCTTTCTTTCTATCCTGAAGACTTAGTGCAGTGTTTGGTACACAGAACTTAATCAATGCCAGCCCACTGACTGGCTGAAGAGGACCTTGTCTAGGACAGAGCTAATGAGGCAACAGAACCAGCAACAGAAGAGGTGGGGCTTAATAGGATAATTATCCTAAACCATGGGTCGCAGGCTAGGAAGAAGAGAGTAGCTACATAGTTTGGAAATTTTCTTCTTTGCTGGAGGAGCGCACTGCTTTCTGCCAGCGCTGGACGGTGGGACGTGCCTTAAGCTAGCAGTGAGGAGGGGGCTATATGAGCTAAAGCCCCCCTGGGACCCGGAGTTGCTAAGTCAGCAGTGAAGGGAATAAATTCCATGGTAGGAAGATTCCTGGGGGTGGCACTAGGGAAGAGACCAATAGAAGTTGGATTTAGATATCCAGACACTTCAAAGGGTTGAGGAAGCCTGAATGCCCTGGAATGCTCTGGGGCAATTTGGTGCCCCAACGGCGCCCCCTCGTGGTTAGTGCCCTTAATCGCAGCCTTTGCTTTGGACTGATCTGTTCCCCAAAGAGAAATGCCCGGCACATTTGGGGATTCACGTCATTAGAGAGCAGAAGTAATCTTGTATCTCTGACCTTATATAACGGAGAAGGAGATCATTTCAGAGGCTGATTCTAGATTTTCTGAAGAAGTCTGAAATCTTATCTTTAAGGAGACACTAAGGAATCATTAGTAGGCAGAATGCTAGGACAAGAGACTTTTAATAGTTGGATGTAGACCTGACATTGTAAAGTAGTATCCACTATTCTTTCTTTTTTGAAAACCCTTACCTTTCTGTCTTAGAATCAATGGCCTGTATTGGTTTCAAGGCAAGAGAGGGGTAAGGACTAGGAAAGTGCGTTAAATGGCTTGTCTAGGGTCACACAGCTGGGAAGTGCCTGATGCCAGAACCTAGGACCTCAGGTCTGTGGGCCTGGCTATCAATCCACTGAGCCATCCAGCTGCCCTGGTATCCAGTATTCTTTAAGAAGTGATACAGAGCTTGTAAGACTCCTCATACCCACTGATTATTAACTATGTTTGCTTTTCCACATTGAACACATTTAAAATAAATAGGTACTAGAAGAAATCTGGAATGTTTCACTAAAATTTAGGTAGAAAGCTGGAGGATTTGGAGTCAGTTTTTTATTGTCATTTTAGGTGATCCTGAATTTGTAAAAAAATACAATATGGGTTTGAAATAATGATGTGAGGTCACAGAAAGATACCTGATTTTCTCTGCAATATAGCTTTTGATACTAGAAAGATGGATGAGGGAGAGAGTATAAATCCTGCAAACGGGAAACAATATATTTGACAGGAAGCTTGCTCACTTGATTGAGAAAGCTTTGAATTCTATTTAGAGGATTAATTAGTTAAAAATAGCAAAATCATATCTAAAGGAAGACCATGTGTGATATAGAAAACTTTAGCATATGTGGGGTCCAGTAAGCTTTAGGTGAAAATGATAAGAAAGATACTTGTCATAAATATTCATGACTCTAGATATCTATTTTCAACATAAGCTAACAAACTAAATTAAATTTTAAAGCAATGAAAGGAAGACATCATGTATTATATATGTATTGAATAGAGGAATAAATTCATGGTTTTGGTATAACTTATAGTGTGATAGCTAGAAAAAATGATGACTTTAGTGTCAGAGAACCTAGGTAGAAGTCTTTTTTAAACTTACATTCCATCTTAGAATCAATACTGATTCTAAGAGCAGAAAAGCAATAAGAATAGGTAAGTGGGGCTAAGTGACTTGCCCAGGGTCACATAGCTAGGAAATATCTGAGGCCAGATTTTAACCCAGGGTCATCTATTTATAGGCCTCGCTCTATCTGTTGAGCTCTAGCTGTGCTTCAAGTCCTGTTTTTGATGCTTATTACCTATGTGACCTTTGGTAAGTCACTTCAACTTTATGATCCTCAATTTTTTCATTTGTAAAATGCAGAGTCAAAGATTGTAGTATTATAGATTGTGGAGCTGGAAGAGACATCGTGTTTTATCTAATTTCATTGTCCCAACATAAAGATGAAAGTTGTCTAAGATGGAAATTCATCTTTGATAGTTAAGGTTAATTTTGATTCTGAATATTGAGAATATTAACAAAAAAAGATCCTGGTGGAATAGTGCTTAACATATTGGTAAAAAAAGTTTGCATAAATATATGGGTAGCTAGTTGGCACAGTGGATAGAGTGCCTGGAGTTGGGAGGACCTGGCTTCAAATCTGACCTAAGACACTTATTAGCTGTGTGACCCTTAGTCAGTCACTTAACTTCATTTGTCTATCGCTTGCTCCTCCGTCTTAGAGTCATTACTAAGAAAGGATTAAAAAAAAAGTCTACACAAAGATATTATTTAAAACATTAAATAATTAAATGCTTATTCCATTATTTTATGAATTTAAATGTGTTATATCATCTTTGGTTAGATTTTTTTTGGTTTCTAAACATTTTATAAAATTTTAAAAATAATTTATCTTTATTTCAAAATTTTTATTGCTGTCTTAAAAATTTTTGCTTTTTTTCCAGCCAGTAATCCACATTCTCACCCTTCTACCCAACTCCCTGCCCCCAATTTAGAATATAGAAAAAATACAATCAAAACAACTTTCCACAGTATCCATGTCCAAAAAACATTTGTCTCATTATACATTTGGAATTCTTTATATTTTTCAGAAGATGGATAACGTCTTTCATCATTAGTCCTCTGCAATTATGGTTGGTTATGCCAATAAGAGTTCAAGACAATAGTATTGCATCCCATTTATATATAATAACTTGTTCATTGATCACCTGATTTATAGGTTCCTTTCTCAGATTCCTTTTCTCTGCTACCTCAAGAAGAGCCATAATTTTCTTTTAACAGTTTTGCTTAGGACTAATCCTTTCCTTAATCTATTTTCCTATCTTTCTCACATTTCCTTCCTATTTCCTTGTTGAGTGAAAGATATTTATGTACCCAACTTTGTGTCTATATCCTTCCTTTTTTGATCAGTTCATATGAGTTCAAGAGAGAGGTTCAAGTGTCAGCCACTGCCCTTCTGTTCCCTCATCATTTGTATAGATGTCTTCTTGGGCAGAATAATTACATGAGATAATTTTCCCTAACTTACCTTTCTTCTCTCTTCCTCCTTACTCAGTTATTTCTTTTCTTGTATATTTCCATTTTCCTCTAAGATCATCAGAACATAAGCCTTATCTAATTGGACTTCCTCCATAACCCTTGATGATGTTATTGTTCAGAGTGGATATATGCATCATCTACCCATACTTGAAAGTAAGCAGTTTAATAGTTCTTTATTAATGTTCATTCTTATTTACCCTTTAATATTCCTCTTTGCTCTGGTATTTGAACTTCAGTATTTCTCAGCAGCTCTGATATTTTCATCAGGAATGCCTGGAAATCTTCTATTTCCTTAAAGATTCATCTTCCACCCTCTTATCATTATATTCAATTTTGCTAGTTAAGTTATTCTTGTATGTTAGCTATTAACCTTTGCCTTCTAGAATATTACAAAATTTCCAGGACTCTATGGTGGAGATTGCTAAATCATGTGTGAACCTGACTATGACTCTTTTGTACTTGAGTTCTTTCTTCATTTTAGAGTTTTGTTCAGGAGCTAACTAGTAGATTCTTTATATTTCTACGTAGCCCACTGGTTCTAAGAGATTTGGGCAGCTTTCTTTGAAAATTTCTTGAAATAGGATTTCAGATTTTTTTTTTTGATTGTGGCATTCAGATAATTCAATGATTCTTAATTTTTTCTCCTCAATCTATTTTCAAGGTTGTTTTATCTATGAATATATTGTATTTTTTCTGTTTTTTAATCTTTTGCTTTTGCTATACTATTTCTTGTGTCTCATGGAGTCATTGACCTTTATTCAGTCCATTCACATTTTTAGGAAGTTAATTTCTTTGGCAAGGTTGTGCCAAGCTGCTAATTCACGTCCCAGTTTTTTTCTTCCTTAGTTCTCATATCTTTTCTATTTTTTCCCTTTAGTATTATCATTCCATTTATAAAAACATAAAAACTCTTGCTCCATATCTTTCAGGCATTTGAGTTGAAATTTTATCTGAGGTTTTACTTGAAGATATTTTGGAGTAATTTTCTTCTGATATTGTATTTTGAGCTTCCTTGTCACCATAACTTTTTATGGTGTGGTTCTTTTTTTGTTTGCTCATTCTTCCAGCCTTCTTTCTGACTTCGGATTTGATGTTAGGACTAGACTCTGCACACATCTGGAGAGAAGGTCTGGGCGGGTTCTTTTGAGATACTGAGTGTTGTGTTATTCTAGCATCTCAGGAATAGAGTAGGAATCTGGAAGCTTTCATTGCTCCTGAAGTGTCCTGTTTTAGGGCAAAGTCTGATTGTTACCCCTCTTCCCAACTAGTTCTGCTAGTTTATGACCTGGTTTTGTGTATGAGCAAGAATATATTGTTCCTATACTCAGCTCCTGTTGCCTACCTGGACAGCTCTTTTGGTTCAGAGCCAGAATTGTAGGCTTCTTTTTGGCCTTTTCTTCTTGCTTGTCTCAGTAGGTTGGATGAAATGTCAGAAATGAGACCCTACTTTATGCTGTGGGATCTGAGCCACATTGTTTCTGAACTTCCTTCTTTCTCATGACCACTCTACCTCAGAATACTACTCTCCTGCATAGAATTCTTTTTCAGTCCTTTCTGGATTTGTGACCCAGAACTGAGTAGTGGTCAAAAAGTTGCCAGTTTGTACCTGCCCAATAAGAGTCTGGTGGTGCCTTGGTAGAGATCTAGGATCTTCTTTTGCCCCCGTGCACAGCTTTTCCCTTGGTGCTGGAGTGCTTCAAATATAATGCTTTGACCCTTTCCCTAGTGTCCACTGACCTCCCTGTCCATTTGTGTATTCTGAAGCAGACTGGATAAAAGACTATTATTTTTTTTTGTGGATTTTCCCATCGACATTCAGTCTGATACATATTCTAGATCTGCTTAAAGTAGTTTTATGGAGAGGAGTTTGCCATTCTGTTTCTTACCACTCCACCATCTTGGCTATACCTCCATTGATATCTTTTTTAAACATCACCTTAAGTTCTGAATATAATTATCCCATGAAATAGAAAAAGGAAAGTAGAGGATAAAAAAGACATGTAAATTAATGAATACACCAAGTGAGACTGACAGTATTTACAAAAGGAGAAAGGTATATTACATTTAGTTTTTATTCTGAATTTAATAAACACTGAAAATAGAGAACATTTCCATGTACAAAGTGGAATAGAAAAGAATGTTACTTGTAAAATGCTGATCTTTATTATATATAAGTTGCTTTTAAAATAGATATAATAAATTCAACATGCTGGTTTTAAAGCTCAAACTTCTATATACATTTTAAAGAATTCTTTTGTGACCCTCTTTTAATTTTTTTTTTTACAATTGGCAAGTGAAATTCATTGATTACAGGCTTCTAAGATTTCCCCTTTATCCTTCATGTTAGAATGGGCTATTCATTTATAAGTACTCTATTAGAATTCAGTAAAAGACAACTTATTTTTATCTAGGGTTCATGCTTAAAAGTACAGACAAATTAACAAGATTTAAGGGTAAGCAATGCCAGTTTAAAAGCCAGAGGAAGTGGAGATAGGATAAATCCACCTGGTCCTAGTGCAACAGCAAAATTTCTTCAGACAAGTTAGTCCTTAAGCAGGTCAGTGAGCCAGACAAAGTTCCAAATGCATGTTTATATTCAGTTCAAGATAGTTGCATTCTTCCCTTGCAATCAACTAACCTATGATGCTAGGTCTGCACACACTTGAGTCCCCATCAGGGAGTTCGAGTCCAGGTTTCTCTTCTCTTGTGTAGCTTCTGTCTCCTTCTTATCCTTCTATCTCTGGCCATTCAATTGATCTCTTTGCTGATAAGGGGCCACCCAGTTAATAGTTTGTGCACTCAATGCAACCTCTCAGAAAATGGATCAATTCTCTGCTACTTATACTAATTTTGACCTAACAACACCAAGAAAACAGAGATTCTCGACCAGCCAGCACCACACCATCAATATGTGAAATCATTGGTTATAGCAAATGAAGAAATTTTGAATTCTGTGGATAAGTTTGCTTACTTTGGCAGTATACTTCCTAGGGATGTCCAGACATAGGTAATGAGGTTGATATATGCATTGCCCGAGTTAGCTCAGTGTTTGGGAGGTTCTGAAGGAAATGTAGGAGAAAAGAGGTACAGTTTAATTTTGGTACTTGACAGTTTTAGAATTCATCAAATTTGATATTGACACATTTTGATGAGAAAAATTGTTTTGGTATTAAATGCTTGGCACTTGATGCATGCTAGAACTTGTTATTGCAATCTTGGGAACCGAAGGCTTGCTACAGCTGAAACAAAGGATCATGTGTTAGCCTTGGTGTATCTCTTTCACAGTATAGAACCCCAGTCAATCTTGTGTTCACTTTTTGTGGCTTTTGTGACATTTTTGAGATATATTTTATACAAACAAGTCATGAATCCAATGAAAGATAGTGAAAATCCCCAGCAGAAAGGGAAATTAGTTAGAACCATGATAGAGGTTAAAAAAAAATCATTGCGAAATAAGAGTGGTACCTGTTTCAGATCTATCATTAGAATATATTGTATGCTGAGAACAATAATCTCCATCATCGTGAAAAATAAAGAGGCTATCAAAGCAGCTGATATTGCTAAAGAAGTGAAAGCTGTGATGAAACAGATCCCAGGCATTAGAGGAGGTAGAGAAATTGTTATTGATTTAGATAAAATGAAAAAGTTAGCTGGTGATAGCATTTCCAAGGCAATAATTCGTGAAAAGGCAAGACAGTTACATACTGATCAGTTGAAAAACAAGCCTGTAGCGAGTGCTGATAGTGGTGAAGTGTTTAAAACCAGTCATGGCTGGTTTGATAATTTTAAAAAGTCAAGAGGCAGCCAATACCAAAATAAAAGCTACTGAGGAATTTATGAATGATTTAAAAGATTATGTAGAGTCTGGGGCATTCATTCCCCAAAAGATGTTCAACTACAATGAGACTGGCTTATTTTGGGAGAAAATTGCTAAACAGAACCTCTCAAGAGAAGAGAAACCAATGAAGGACAGGCTAACTCTGTTGTTGTGTGGGAATGAAGTTGAAGCCTCTCTTAGTTTACCATAGTGAAAACTCATGAGTTTTCAAGAAAAATAACTAAGCTATAGGTGATGTAGAGGTTGAATACTAAAGCTTAGGTCATGAGACAATTTTTCACTGAGTGAATGAATGAGGTACTTGATTCAACTGTGAGAAAATATTTACAGGACAAAGGTTTGCTGCTAAAAACTCTTCTTGAATTAGACAGTACTAACAAGGTTGGAAGATGACTTATGTGAGGAGTTCAGCTTCATAATTGTAAGATTATTGCCCCCCTAACAGAACTCCTCTGATTCAGCCCATGGGCCAGCAAATCATCTCTAATTTAAAAACAAGCAAAAAAACAAAACCTCTACATGAAGGCACTTTTCCAAAGGTACTTTGAGGTGTCCTCTGCTACAGAGTTGACTGTGCATGAATTCTGGAAGAATCATTTTAATATCCTCCACTGCCTTCATCTTATTGATAGAGGCTGGGGGGAAGTCTCTTACAGGACCATGAACTCTGCCTAGAGGAACTTATGACTAGAAGTGGTAACTCAAAGGGACTTTGAAGGCTTTGAGACTAAACCAAGCCACTTGTGATGGATATTGTGACTCTGGGCCAGTCCATGGGTCTAGAGGTCAGTGGTAATGATGTGGAAGAGTTAGTTCAGGAGTATAAAGAAGAGCTCAGCACTGAGAAGTTGCAAGAACTAAAAAGGGTACAGTAGCAGCTAGCCAGTAGTGGGGGAATTTTTTTCAGGTGAGGAGGAGGTGGCAAAAGAGGATGTCCACACTTCATTAATCAAGGAAATGTGTACAAAATAGGTGGAAGTGCAAACTTTGTTGAAAATATCACCCTGATAAAGCTTTTTAACAAGCAGAATTGTAAATTCGTTAATTATCAGACCATTTCCCACTTTAGAGGAATTTTGAAATTCAGGAAAAAAAAAACACCAAACATCACTGAATAGTTTCCTGTGAAGTTCATACCTGGTGAATCTCTAGCAGGGTTCAGTGGTAATAATGGATGGAAAAGAGAAAGAAATTACTACAGAAGGGCAATTTCCCATAGATATTGTGGAAGAGGACTCTTCTTTTAGACAATAACATTTACTCTTCCCACCATTCCCTTAGACCATGAACTCTCAATACAGGCAAAGTTAAGTTAAAATTATTTTATTTAATCTAATTATTAGTTTTTATTTATGTCTATGTGTTATTAATGTTTATTTAGTATGGGGTACTCAGGGAGGGGTAGTATCTCTGGTATGGAGGGCTTGTCGTGCCCTCCTAGTGCAGCTCTCCAGCCTCTGACCCCCACCTGACACCCAGCTCTCACTTGTGGCTCCCAGTAGCTGCCAGCATGCGGCAGTGGCTACACCCCGGGCAACGGCTTCGACAGGCTGGCCAAACCTTGTGAGGGTAGCCATCGGGTCGTCGACCCATGGTGAACCAGGGCCTTGCTCACCCAGCATGTGAAGACTGCTTCGTCTGAACAGACGGAAGAAACCAATAAGAAGGTTCAACGGCTGAGAGGGTGACGCAGCAAAGCACTGTGGAGTGCTTAGGGCGTATTGGAGCACAAAGGACAACACGGCCATCCAATGCAGCTGAGGAAGTCTCCAGACGTAACAATTTTTCGTGCCACTGGACCCAGGCTTCCAACGCCGAGAGAGTGGGACTGTCACTGTGCATCGGCTTTTCCACTTAAATCTCTTTCACGCACAAGTATCTTTGTGCACACTCATCTATCCTAATCCCGTCCACCCTCTTCAAGACCTGCGGTGATGGGGGAGTGACGACGCAACAGGTAGAAGTGAACACTGGCAGTTGTAGTCATGATCCTGCACGTAGGCGGCCCATGGACAAGTGGTCGCTTGGCCCTGTGGGCAGCAGGGACATTTGGCAGCATCCTGGGCGACTGAGCAGCCCTCTCTAGGACAGCACTGCTCACCCTAATCAAGGGAGGGGACTAGAAAAGGTGTCCCAAACATTGCCTGCCCTACAAACACCCGGTCAGCACACCGCAGCTGGTGGGTCATCCCCTTTAAGCAGTCGAAATCAAAGAAAAAATACAAAGAAACTCCTACTAGGAGCATGGGACATCAGGACATTACTTGATAGAGAGAATACCCCAAGACCTGAGAGAAGAACAGCTCTAATCGGTAAAGAACTGGCGCGATATAACATCGACATTGCAGCCTTAAGCGAAAGACACTTACCAGAAGAGGGATCACTCAGCGAACCCACCACTGGATACACCTTCTTCTGGAAAGGGAGAGCCTCAAATGAAGACAGAATCCACGGTGTTGGCCTGGCCATCAAGACCAGTTTGCTCAAACAGCTGCCAGACTTGCCTGTGGGCATCAGCGAGAGGCTCATGAAGATCCGTTTGCCTCTCAGCAAATACTGGTATGCCACAATCATCAGCGCATATGCCCCAACACTGACCAGCACAGAGGAGACCATCGAGCAGTTCTACTCTGACCTGAGTGCCGTCCTGCACTCAGTGCCCACAAATGACAAGCTGATACTACTGGGAGACTTCAATGCCCGCATTGGCCAGGACCATGAAAGATGGAAAGGAGTGCTCGGCAAACACGGTGTGGGCAAAATGAACAACAACGGCCTACTGCTACTCAGCAAATGCTCAGAGTTTGAACTCACCATCACGAACACTGTGTTCAGAATGGTGAACAAATATAAAACAACGTGGATGCACCCAAGATCAAAACAGTGGCATCTCATTGACTACATCATTGTACGCCGGCGAGACATCCAGGATGTAAAGATCACCAGAACCATGAGAGGAGCTGAATGCTGGACAGACCACTGATTGGTTAGAGAGACTCTTCAAATGCGCATTGAGCCTTGCCATCCAAAACTCGCCCAGACAGTTCGCGCATTTTACAACTTGAGTCGTCTTAGAGATCCATCTTATTTGCAAACATTCCAGTCCTGCCTGGACAACAAGCTGTCTGCCAAGGGACCACTAACTGGAAGCTCAACCGAGAAATGGAACCAGTTCAGAGACGCAGTGAAGGAAACATCAAAGGCAGTCCTAGGCCCAAAACAACGCAACCACCAGGACTGGTTTGACGAGAACAACACTGCTATTGAAGACCTATTGAGCAAGAAGAACAAAGCCTTTATGGAGTGGCAAAACAACCCAAACTCTGCTCCTAAAAAGGACAGATTCCAGTCTCTCCAAGCCATGGCGCAGCGTGAGATCAGGAAGATGCAAGACCGATGGTGGGAAAAAAAGGCAGAAGAAATCCAGCAGTTTGCTGATATGAAAAACTACAAACAATTTTTCAGTGCCCTCAAGACTGTCTATGGGCCATTAAAACCCACCACCACTACCTTGCTATCCTCTGACGGTGACACTCTCATAAAAGATAAAAAAGGCATCAGCAACAGGTGGAAAGAACACTTCAGTCAGCTTCTCAACCAACCCTCTTCAGTCAACCAAAGCGCCCTTGATCAGATCCCCCAAAACTGCTCCATTGAACAACTTGATGTCCCTCCTTCAATAGTGGAAGTCCAAAAAGCCATTAAACAAATGAGTGCAGGCAAGGCACCCAGTAAAGACGGGATCCCAACCGAGGTGTACAAGGCCTTAAATGGAAAGGCGCTCCAGGCATTCCACATAGTGCTGACCAGCATATGGGAAGAGGAAGACATGCCCCCAGAACTCAGAAATGCCTCCATTGTAGCCCTATACAAGAACAAAGGCTCACGAGCAGCCTGTGACAACTACAGAGGCATCTCACTACTCTCCACTGCTGGAAAGATCCTCGCCCGTGTTATACTCAACAGACTTCTGTCATCTGTTTCAGAGCAGAACATGCCTGAATCACAATGTGGCTTCCGACCAGGTCGCAGCACCATCGACATGGTCTTCACAGTGAGGTAAATGCAGGAAAAATGCCTTGAGCAGAACCTGAGTCTCTACATTGTCTTCATAGACCTGATGAAGGCGTTCGACACAGTGAACAGGGACGCATTGTGGGTGATCCTCAGCAAGCTCGGTTGCCCAGCAAAATTCATCAAACTGATCCAGCTCTTTCATGTCGACATGACAGGGGAAGTCCTATCTGGTGGAGAGACTTCTGATCGCTTCAACATCTCCAATGGTGTGAAACAAGGCTGTGTCCTCTCTCCGGTACTATTCAACCTATTTTTCACCCAAGTATTATGACATGCTGTGATGGATCTAGACCTGGGCATCTACATCAAATACCGACTAGATGGCTCACTATTCGACCTTCGCCGCCTGACTGCAAAAACAAAGACAATAGAGAGACTCATCCTGGAAGCTCTCATGGCCCACCAAGAAAATCATCTCCAAACCATTGTGGACAGGTTCTCCACCGCAACAAAACTGTTTGGCCTAACTATCAGCCTCAGCAAAACAGAGGTCCTGTCCCAACCTGCACCAGGGAGGCCAACTAACCAGCTGTGCATTACAATCGACAGCACACAGCTTTCTAACGTCAACACTTTCAAGTACCTGGGCAGCACCATCGCCAATGATGGGTCCCTAGACCACAAGATTAATGCCAGGATCCAAAAGACCAGCCAGGCACTTGGGCGGCTGCACTGCAAAGTCCTCCAACACAGAGGCTTAAGCACTGCGACGAAGCTCAAAGTGTATAATGCAGTGGTCCTCAGCTCGCTCCTGTACAGCTGTGAAACATGGACACTGTACTGGAAGCACATGAAACAGCTGGAGCAATACCACCAACGCTCCCTCCGGTCAATCATGAGGATCTGATGGCAGGACCGAATCACCAATTAGGAAGTCCTCGACAGAGCCAACTCCACCAGCATCGAAGTCATGGTCCTCAAAACCCAGCTATGATGGTCTGGACACGTCATCCACATGGACCCACAGCGAATACCAAGACAGGTATTCTATGGTGAACTGTCAGCTGGACTCAGGAAACAAGGCTGACCAAAGAAAAGATTCAAGGATCAGCCAAAGTCCAACTTGAAGTGGGCTAGCATTACACCAAAGCAACTAGAACTCGCTGCCTCTGTCAGAAGCAGCTGGCAAACCCACATTCACCATGCCGCCACCACCTTTGAAGATGAGCGACGTCGACGTCTTGCCGCTGTGTGTGAAAGCTGACACCAGGCCACAACCGCACCTCCCGTAACAACTGGAGTCCCATGCCCCATGTGCCACAAAATTTGCGCCTCAGCCTTTGGACTCCAAAGCCACATGAGGGTACACCATAGATGAAACTGCACAAAGACAATAGTCATTCTCGATCACTGAGAGACTACCACTACTACTAGTAAAATACAACTTAATGCATATAATGCCTAATAAAACCTGAGTTTTCTGGGTATTTGGAATGGATTAATTCAGCTTGCATTATTGCTTGTGGGAAAAATTCATTTCTTACTCGACCTTTATGGTACTTAACCTGCCTTCTGGAGTGAATTAATGATGAATACCAGGATATCACTGTATTAGGCTGCCTTCCAAACCAAAGATCTACAAAGCTGCTATGCTGACTTTATTGTTTTATGCCTGTGAAACATGGACAGCCTACCAGCACCATGCCAAGAGATTGAATTGCTTCCATTTGATTTATATTAAGAAGATCCCAAAGATCACCTGGCAAGATAAGGTACTGGACACTGAAGTTCTTTCTTGAGCTAAACTGCCAAACTCAAATTCAGTTGCCAGAGAGCACAAGTCCATTGGGCTGTCCATGTAACCCAAATGCCAAACATGTTTGCTTAAAAGACTAGAAAACTTGAACAAGTTAGGTGCTTATACAGAGGTTAGAAGATGTGATATGAGAGCACTCTCAAAGTCTCTCTGAAGAACTTTGGTATTGACAATGAAACATAGGAGACACTGGCACAGGACTATCTTGCATGATGTTCCCTCATTAAAAGTTTTGTGCTGTATGAACAAAGCAGAATTGTGATTGCTCAAAAGAAATGTGAAATGCTCAAATTTACAGACATCTCCATTGCAGATATTCATAAAATTTGTGCCCAACTTGTGGAAGAGCCTTTTGAGCTCTTATTGATCTGATCAACCATAGTTTAGTATACCATACATTGATCTCACCATAATGATGCCATTTTGGTCCTCTTTGATTATGAGGGACAACAATCAATCAGCTTGTAATTCTTCTGAGAAATGTTTATTCCTATTTGCTAACCAACTGATCCACTGTTAAATAATTCTTCCTTATTACTTATATTAGGTTATAATTTATTTCATATCAGAGATATTTGATTTAAAGACTGTCCACCCTAAAAATACCTGAGCTTTCCTTTTTTTTTAAACCCTTACCTTCCATCTTAGAATCAATACTGTGTATTGGTTCCAAGGCAGAAGAGTGGTTAGGGCTAGGTAATGGGGGTTAAGTGACTTGCCCAAGGTCACACTGCTGGGAAATATCTGAGGCCAGATTTAATCCTAGGACCTCCCTTCTCTAGGCCTGGCTTTCAATCCACTGATGAGCTTTCCTTTTTATCCTAGCTGCATTGATTTTTTCATGCAAAAGCTTTTTACTTTAATATAAAATACCTGTTTATCTTTTGTGATTGTTATCTTTTCATGCACTATTTTAATGTTTTCTGTGTTAAAGGGTAACAAGTACCACATTACTGTGAAAGCACATAATAGCAATGGTAGTAGTAGTCATTGTAGTAGTAATGACATGATCACCTTGGGGAGGAAAAACTTGTCTTTTTTATAGCTATTTCCTTAGCACTTAGCAAGTTGTTTCAAGCATAATAAGCATTTTTAATTGTTCAGTTGAAATACTAGGTTTATGTAGTACTATATGGTTTTATATTCTACTATTTAGTGACTAGGGTGCCATAACTAGAGTGCAAAGTGATTTTGTTATTGAAAGAGATAGACAGTCATATGGATAACTGGTTATGTTTACCTTGGAATTGATAACAGTGACTCCTTATCCTTGAAAATCGAATAGGGATAAAGACTAGAAAAGGAATTAGAACAGAAATAATAAATGCAACCTTTTCAGATCACAAAGAAACAAAAGTAATAATTAGTAAGAGTATATGGAGAGGCAAATCAAAAATTAATTGGAAATTAAATAATAAGATTCTCCAAAATCAGCTAAAGAACAAATAATAGAAACAATTATTTCATTGAAGAAAATGACAATGATGAGATATTCTTTCAAAATCTATGGGATGCAGTTAAAGCAGTACTTAGGGGGAAATTTATATCCTTGGGTTCATATGTTAACAAATTAGAGAGGGCAGAGGTCAATGAATTGGGCATGAAAATTAAAAAACTAGAAAGTGAACAAATTAAAAATCCTCAGATGAAAGCTAAATTAGAGATCCTAAAACTCAAAGGAGAAATTAATAAAATTGAAAGTCAACGAACTATTGAGTTAATAAACAAGACTAGAAGCTGATACTTTGAAAAAAACAAATAAAATAGACAAAGTACTGGTCAATCTAATAAAAAAATGAAAGAAGAAAACCAAATTTATAGCATCCAAGATGAAAAGGGAGACCTCACCTCTAATGGAGAAGAAATTAAGGCAATCATTAAAAGTTATTTTGTCCAATTATATGGCAATAAACATGGCAATCTAGGTGATATGGATGAATATTTACAAAAATATAAATTGCCTAGATTAATGGAAGAAGAAATAGAATACTTAAATAACCCCATATCAGAAAAAGAAATTGAATAAGCCATCAAAGAACTCCCTAAGAAAAAATTCCTAGGGCCTGATGGATTCACAAGTGAATTCTATCAAACATTCAAAGAACATCTAATCTCAGTATTATGCAAACTATTTGACATAATAAGCAAAGAAGGAGTTCTGCCGAATTCCTTTTATAACACAAATAATTGTACTAATTCCAAAGCCAGGTAGATCAAAAACAGAGAAAGAAAACTACAGACCATTCCCCTTAATGAACATAGCTGCAAAAATCTTAGGTAGAATGCTAGCAAAAAGACTCCAGCAAGTGATCATTAGGATTGTTATTCATTATGATCAGGTAGGGATTTTTATACCAGGAATGCAAGGATGGTTCAATATTGGGAAAACCATCCACATAATTGACCATATTAACAAGCAAACCAACAAAAATCACAATTATCTCAATAGATGTAGAAAAAGCCTTTGACAAAATACAACACTCATTCCTATTGAAAACACTAGAAAGCATAGGAATAGATGGGCCTTTTCTAAAAATAATAAACATTATATATTTAAAACTATCAGCAAGCGTCATATGCAATGGAGATAAATTAGAAGCATTCCCAATAAGATCAGGAGTGAAACAAGGATGCCCATTATCACCTTATTATTTAACATTGTACTAGAAACACTAGCAGTAGCAATTAGAGAAGAAAAAGAAATTAAAGGTATTAAAATAGGTAGTGAGGAGACCAAGCTATCACTCTTTGCAGATGATATGATGATCTACCTAAAGAATCCTAGAGAATCAACTATAAAGCTAGTGGAAATAATCATCAACTTTAGCAAAGTTGTAGGATATAAAATAAACCCACATAAATCATCAGCATTTCTATATACTTCCAACTCATCCCAGCAGCAAGATTTAGAAAAAGAAATTCTCTTTAAAATCATTATAGACAATTTAAAATACTTAGGAATCCATCTGCCAAGACAAACACAGGAAGTATATGAACACAACTACAAAACACTCTCCACACAATTAAGACTAGATGTAAATAATTGGGAAAACATTAATTGCTCATGGGTAGGATGAGCTAACATAATAAAAAAGACAATCCTACCCAAACTAATTTACTTATTTGGTGCCATACCCATCAAACTATCAAAAAACTTTTTTATAGAATTAGAAAAAACAATAACAAAGTTTATTTGGAAGAACAAAAGATCAAGAATATAATGGGAAATAATGAAAAAAATGCAAAGGAAGGTGGCCTAGCAGTACCAGATCTTAAACTGTATTATAAAGCAGTGATCATTAAAACCATATAGTACTGGCTAAGAGACAGAAGGGAGAATCAGTGGAATAGTCTTGGGGTAAGTGACCTCAGAAAGACAGACTATGATAAACCCAAGGATCCCAGCTTTTGGGACAAAAATCCACTATTTGACAAAAACTGCTGGGAAAAATTGGAAAACAATATGGGAGAGATTGGGTTTGGATCAACATCTCACACCCTGCACCAAGATAAACTCAGAATCTGTGAACAACTTGAACATAAAGAAGGAAACAATAAGTAAATTAGGTGAACACAGAATAGTATACTTGTCAGATCTTTGGGAAAGGAAAGATTTTAAGACCAAGCAAGAGTTAGAAAAATTACAAAGTACAAAATAAATAATTTTGATTAAATTAAGTTTAAAAGGTTTTGTACAACAAAAACCAATTAGAAGGGAAGCAACAAATTGGGAAACAATCTTTATAACAAAAACCTCTGACAAAGGTCTATTCACTCAAATTTATAAGGAACTAAATCAATTGTACAAAACAATCAAGCCATTCCCCAACTGATAAATGGGCAAGGGACACAAATAGGCCATTTTCAGATAAAGAAATCAAAACTATTAATAAGCACATGAAAAATGTCAGTCTCTTATAATCAGAGAAATGCAAATCAAAACAACTCTGAGGTATCACCTCACATCTAGCAGATTGGCTATCATGACAGCAAAGGAAAGTAATGAATGTTGGAGGGGATGTGGCAAAATTGGGATATTAATGTATTACTGGTGGTTAATTGTGAATTGAACCAACCATTCTGGAAGAGGGTGCTAAAAGACTGTTTGCTGTTTAATCCAGCCATAAAACTGCTAGGTTTGTACCCCCAAGAGATAATAAGGAAAAAGACATGTACAAGAATATTCATAACCGCACAGTTGGTGGCAAAAAAATGGAAAATGAGGGGGTGCCCTTCGATTGGGGAATGTCTGGACAAATTGTGGTAAATGCTGGTGATGGAATACTATTGTGCTTAAAGGAATAATAAACTAGAGGAATTCCATGTGAACGGGAACAACCTCCAGGAAGTGATGCAGAGTGAAAGGAGCAGAACCAGGAGAACATTATACACAGAAACTGATACACTGTGGTAAAATCAAATGTAATGGGCTTCTCTACTAGCAGCAATGCAATGATCCATAACAACCCAAAAGTATCTATGGGAAAGAACACTATTCACATTTAGAGGGAAAACTGTGGGAGAAGAAACACAGAAGAAAAACAACCACTTGATCACATGGGTCGATGGGGCTATGACTGGGAAAGTAGATTCTAATAGATCACCCTAGTGCAAATATTAGTAATATGGAAATGAATCTTGATCAATGACACATGTAAACCTAGTTGAATTGTGGGTCAGATATAGGAAGGGGATGAGGGGAGGGGAGGGAAAGAACATGAATCTGGTAACCATGGAAAAATATTCTAAATCATCTTATTAAATAAAAAAATAAAAAAAAAAGAAAAGTAGTTAGACTCAAGATTTCATTGGGGGGGTCTCCTATATCAATGCAGATACTCACCTTTTTATAATTTATAGTCTTGGGAGATTGTCTGTAACACTGAAAGTTTAAATTGCTTGCTCAGGATTGCATAGCCAGTCAATGTCCGAGGCAGGACTTGAACTCAGACCTTTGTGGCTTTAAGATTAGCTCTCCACTCAGACAATTCAATGTGTAAATTATTTGTGATTTTATCATTGGAATTTCATTCCTTACTTATTTGTGCCTAATAGATCAACATGCTTTATCTTACATTGCCATGTTATATTTATGTAGTACTTTATATTTTACAAAATACTTTTATTATTTGACATTATCTTCTGTGATCCTTACAACAATACTGAGATAAGCAGAGCACCTGAATTCCCACCCTGATACTTTGTACTTATACTTGTACAATCTTGGGTAAGTCACTTAATTTTTTGGTCTAGGGTCTCAATCTGTAAAACAAGAAGGTTGTAGCAAATGACCTTGAGGCCCCCTTCCAGAAATACTCAGGCAGGTTATTAATTGACTACTGTGGAAAGGAAACAAGAAATAAATAAATAAACTTTCTTCTTGTTTCCTTTCCACACTACACAAGGCATTGACACCTAGCTCATTACTCTTTAAATTATACTGCACTGCCTCGCCTTTGAGTCTGTAATGCCCCGATCCACAAGTTCATCAGCCTTACCAGTTCTCACTACTTATATCATGTACTTTACTCTGCCTCTGCTACACCAGGTGAAAGTCATACCTTTGATTTCTCTATCCCTTGCATTAGAAAATACATTCTATGAACTCTCTTCTCTCTTATTAAAACCCTTCCCTCCTTGACTTCTCATTATTCTTGCCTTGCCCCATATCAGCCCAGGCTTACTCTCATTATTTGCCTGATAAATCCCTTGTACCTGCTACTTATTGGTCTCAGAGTTGTCTCATCTCAGCTACAACATGGTGACTCCTTCATTCTTCCAGGAGAGGTTCTCTCACTGATACTCCTCAGGATGCTGACCATGCCATTGCTCCATCCTCCCTTTCACTGGAGGGCTTTGTCTGACTTCATCATTTCTTTTTTTTTTTAACCCTTTCCTTCCATCTTGAAATCAATACTGTGTATTGGTTCTAAAGCAGAAGAGCAGTAAGGGCTAGGCAATGGGGGTTAAGTGACTCACCCAGGATCACACAGCTGGGAAGTGTCTGAAGCCTGAATTTATCATTTCTTAGAACTTCTTGTTCATTTCCCTTGAGGTCCCTTTCTTATGGGCAGCTAGGTATCACAGTGGTCAGAGCCTGAAGTTTTCCTGCACCTAAATAAGGCCTTAGACACTGAGGAGCTGTGTGACCCTAGATAAGTCACTTCACCCTATTTACTTAAGTTCCTCATCTGTACAACGAGCTAGAGAAGGAAATGGCTAACAACCATGTCATCTTTGCCAAGAAAACCCAGTCAGACACAACTGAAATGACTGAACAACAGCAATACCTAACTTCTGCCTTAGGACACTGTGGCATCATTCCTCATTTTCTCCTTCACATTAGTTTCTGCAATCATGTCTCTTCTGGCCCAGCCCAGCCCCTCTCCTGTCCCCTGTTCCTTCTCGCCAGGTCATCCTCTGGCTCCTAGGCTCTGTGCCCAGGCCATCCTTCTCACACTGCACAACTCTATGCTTCTTAGTCATGGTGGGACCATGTTCTTCTGTTCAAGGGGCTTTAAGGACATCCTCTTGCTTCTAGAATAAGACCGAAACTCCTCTGCTTGCTGTTCTCCTTTGGGCTCCAACCTGGATTTGCATATCCCATTCTCTCAGTCTTCCTCAAGCATCTTTCAGCCAAACTGGCCTACTAGCTGTGCTTGGCATGTGATATGTGTGGTTTGCCTAGGCTCTCCTTTCTCATTTCCACCTTTCAGAATTCTTACCTTCTTTCAAACCTTAGCTCAGCTGCTCTTTCTTATACTAGGCCTTTGGGGATTCTTCCAATGGTTAGTGCTCCCTTCCTGGGCCCAAAAATTACTTTGTGTTTCATTTTTATGTACCATGTGTTGACTTATCTTTATATACATGTCATTGTAAATTTTTTTAAGTACAGATAATTGTTTTTATTTCTTCCATTCCCAGTCCTAGAAGTGCCTTACACCTAGTAGCCTCTCTCTCTGACTCTCTCTCTCTCTCTCTCTCTCTCTCTCTCTCTCTCTCTCTCTCTCTGTCTCTGTCTCTGTCTCTGTCTCTGTCTCTGTCTCTGTCTCTCTTAACCTCTACCATCTGTCTTAGAATCAATACTAAGAGTCAATTCTAAGCAGAAGAACAGTAAGGGCTAGGCAACTGAGGTTAATTGACTTGTCCAGGATCACACAGCTAAGTGTCTGAGGCCAGATTTGAACCCAGGACTTCCTGTCTCCTGGCTCTGTATTCACTCAGCCACTTAGCTATACCCCTCTAGTAGTTTTTTTTAAATAAATACTTTATAATGAATGAAAATCAGACATATTTTCTCTGTATTTTTTTGGAATCTGTTTTCCTTGAGTCCAACAGATAGATACGAAGCATGTTCTATGCTTTTTAATAGGTGACAGTTGACTCTTCTTTTTCATTTTTAGTGCACCTTGTTGATATCTGGAACATGATTGAAGCCTTCCGAGACAATGGCCTTAACACACTGGACCATAACACTGAGATCAGTGTATCCCGTTTGGAAACTATCATTTCATCTATCTACTACCAGCTGAACAAACGCCTTCCTTCTACTCACCAGATCAGTGTGGAACAGTCAATCAGCCTTCTTCTCAACTTCATGATTGCAGCTTATGACAGGCTAGTATATGGTTGTATGTTTCATTTTGATAAAGTCATGTTGATTTTCCTTCTCACAATTTGGCTTCATCAGGTGTTGCCAAAATATTTTTAATTGACTTAATGGATTCAGACTTTGATGATCTTGTAAGATTAAGTTCATTCTAATTGATAACATGTTCTTTACCTCAGAAACCTCAGTTAAAGTTATTCTAAGGGAAGGAGTTAACCCAGAAATAAATCATCTTAAGACTCATTGCCATACCTTCATCTCAAGGAATTACAGATAAACACAGAAACCTTTCAAATAGGTACCATTTAACATAATGTGTACCATATGATCTAGGATACTTTAAAACATTTAAAAGATTATACTCTTAACATATTAAAAAATTCACATATTCCAATATACAAGAACAAAAGAAAAGGGATTGCACATGAAATCTTGAACTATAGTTACTTAGAGTTTTTAAAATCTACATGTTAACTTTAATAATAATCACATACTTATGTGGCACATTAAGACATAAAATGTACTTCACAAACATTTTATCATTTTATCCTTATAGTAGTCATGTGAGATGAATATTGTTATTTTGTTATTCTCATTTTATGGAAAAACTGACAGATTGTAATTTGCCCAGGGTCATATAGCTAGTAAATGTATTCAGTATTGTTTCCTTTTGCTGATTCAGTTGAGCAGATGACCCATTTTAAAGAGGTTAAATTAAACCTCCCCAGTCCATTAGTACAATGAAACATTTTGGTAAGGAAGTTAATGAATCTGATGAAAGTCAAAGCTAGAATTAAGGGAAACAAATGATTACTAAGGTTGGAAGTTAACCAGGAACCTAACAGCTCATCTCTTGAAAAAGTGTCAGCAAAAAATTGAACAGTGATTTCTGAAAGAGGTTATATTTTTAGTTGAATATTGACCCATTTTTCAGTTGGGTTAAGTTAGTCTAGATAGTTACAATACTCTACTTTTTCTGAATGCAAGAGAAAATAGAGCTCTTTTAATTTATTCATTCTTAAAATGTTGCCTTTAAAAGAATTTTGTATAGAATCATATTTCATGATTAAATTTCACTTTAAAATGAGCCTATATCCTAACAACAAAATATTGATGTTTTATATTTAGAATATTTCATATTTTTAATCATGGGTTATTACCTTCTAAAATAATGTAAAAGAAAATGCATTACAAAACAACTAGATTTTGAGTCTAAATATTTTAACTTTGAAAATATAAATGAAATTACTTGAGTTTTTTGCCTCCCACAGAATTACTTTAGCAAAAATACAGTTGATAAAGGGAAGTATATTCTTTTCAAGTACAGTGTTTCTTTCCTGGAATTTAAAAGTATTACATACAATTTTATTTTATAGCATCATAAGATTTAGAACTAGAAACAACCTTAAAGGCCTTTTAGATAGTATATAAATATTAGCTGTCCACATCAGTTTGACTTCAAAAGGGAGAAGAGACATAGGATGATAGTTTTTAATTTTTCTTATCTCAGATAGCATTATTTGCTTTGCCATGAAGTTTTGTGTATTTTGTTGTTGACTTAATATGTCTGCCTTTTAATGGTATGTTTCTCTAAAGTTGGATATCCATAACAATTTGAAAACTTCTATGTAGTTTTTCACTCATAATTTTTCCATGCAAATGATTATGACAGATGTTTTACCCAAATGATCACATTTAAACTAATGCTCATAGACTTGTGTTTTAGTCAAGGAGTGCTTTTAAAACACATGGGATGTACTAGGTGTTATGCTAAGCACTTGCAGGGCTAAGGAAGCCAATTCAGATAACAGTTCAGCTCCTATAGTGCATAATCCAGTGTAGGTTATCTCACATATTATTTTCATTTAAATTGTCTATTATTTTGAAATTTTATCTACGACATTACCATGAATGAGTTGGGAAGGTAAAAAACCTCCCCTAAGCTCCCATCATTTCCAGTAGCATGTTGAATGTACATTTATAATGAACCGAGCATCTTTAATTACATCTTTCCTTTATTTTATTCACTTGAAGTACAAAATAGGGAGCTTTTAGTTTCTCAATTAATTGATTCCAGATGTCTTCAGACATATGGGTAATTGACTTTTCCCACAATAGTATCTGCAAGTTGAACCATTTGAAACTGTTATGTATGTCATTTGCCAAGCATCATTTCAACTATAGCAGTAGTTGCAAATAGCATCAACATTTATCATATTGAATAAGGCTTTTTATACTTACTTGTATAAACAGTCTTTCATGATATAAGCACTCCTCTTGATACCACAAAATTTGGTTGTAGAAAACTTAATTTTATCAAAAACATTAATTTTCTCCTTAAATTCTTGTTTTGATTTACATCTTAATTGAGTTTTCTATTTCACCTTCATTTTCTAGTGCTTAGCATATAGTGCATGATACACAGTATTGGTTATTGATTGATTTAATATATTCTTTCCCATTCCTCTGACAAGAAAAACATCAAAGAATATTTTTAAAAGTGAATGTTTAAAAAAGAAGTTCAACAGAACAAACCAACACATTTTCCAGACTTGGCAGTAGATAGCATGCACACTAGATTTAGAACATAGACATAGAGCTAGACAGGACCTTAATAGGTCATCTGATCCATCCCCCTCATTTTACATATGCGGAAGCTGTGACCCAGGGATTTTGTGACATGCCAAGAATCACATGGAAAGCAAATGCCACAGATAGGATTTCAGGCTGTCATCATGAGGTTTCATACTATCTGCAGCAAAAACATTCATACAAAGCATTCATAGTCATATTTTTCCTCAATCATTGCAGTACTTAAGAACTTTAGTGATAAATGTAGTAGTCCATGTGAATTTCCTATTGCTATTTGAGTGCATTGTCACACTCCTACTCATCTAGTCTTGAAGCCTACTTATCAGCCTCCATCTTCCACTTTCTCCTCTCCTGCCACATGCAATTGTTTCTAGGTCCTGTAAATTTTACTTTATTAATGTCTTGCTCCTTGTATACACCTCCTTCTTTCCTTTGACACTGCTACCACGCTGGTGCAGCTTTTCTTCTTATTATGCCTGGTCTATTGGAGTAGTTTACTAATTGGTCTTCCTGCCTCATCTCTCCTCACTCTAGTTCATCTTCCACTCAGTTACCAAACTGATCTTTCTTAAGCACAGATCTGACCATGTTGCTCTGCTATCTAGTAAACTCCAGTAGGAGCCTGTCACCTCCAGGATCAGATGGAAGGTCTTCTATTGGGTATTCAAAGCCCTTCACAACCTATCTTCTACAGTTCTTCTTTTCTTACACTTTGATCCCTTCCACATACTCTGATCTAGTGAACTGGCCTCCATATTGTTTCTTACATAAGATACTCCCATCTCCAGACTGGGCATTCTTACTTTTTGTATTCCATACCTGGAATACTCTCCCTCTTCATTTCTACTTCCTGACTTCTTTCTAGTTTCAGATAAAATTTTGTCTTCTGTGAGAAGTCTTTCTCAATTTATCTTAATGATACTAATTTCTTCTATTGATTATCTCCAATTTATCCTACATATATATCTTCTTTGTATATAATTATTTTTATGTTCCATACCTCCTTAGTCTGTGTGTTCCTTGACAAAAGGGATAGTATTTTGTTTTATTTATACTCCCAGCACTTAGCATAGTAACTGGCATACAGTAGCTATTTAATAAATATTTATTGATTATTTTAATTTTGTATTTCTTCATTTTTACTTCCTAAACTATTTCTGTTGTCTTTCTGTTTCAGCTGCTCATGTAAATTTTTTCTTCAAACCAGTTCTATATTTTTCTATCATGAAGGGATGCCCTAATAAAAAATAAAAATGAAGGCTTGCTATTTTGCTTGTTGAGAAATTACAAAAACATTTCAAAGAATTTAATTTGCATTTATTTGTTGGAAATTTGAAATGATTAAAACAGTTCTTGAAACTCAAATTGTTCTCAAAACATTTTACTCTTTAAATGGAATTTTCAGAAACCATATATTGTGTTTACCAAAATTATTTTTTCAAAAAATATTTTTCATCATTTTTGTTTTTTGTTGCCTTCATTTCCCTCTCTACCCTCCCCTTGACTCTTTCCACAGAATCCATTCTCATAACAAAGAATTTTTAAAAGAAAAAGGAATATTAGAAGAGAATGCAATATTGATCAATAAGATAAAGATATTCAACACTATAAGCAAAATTCCAACCTGTGGACCACTTCTTATAGAAAGCAGTAGAGGGGGATGTTTTCTCATCTCTCTTTTTTAGGGACAAACTTTTTTGTGATTATATTACAACATTTATTTTTTATTATTTTGTAGTAATTCTTTTCCTTTTTTAAAATAGTAAAACCCTTACCTTCTGTCTTGGTTGACTCCAAGGCAGAAGAGTGGTAAGGGCTACGCAATGGGGGTTAAGTGACTTGTCCAGGGTCACACAGCTGGGAAGTGTTTGAGGCCAGATTTGAACCTAGGACCACCCCTTCTCTAGGCCTGACTCTCAATCCACTGAGCCACCCAGCTGCCCCTGGTAATTCTTTTCTTACATTGTGTAGTCATTATATATGTTGTTTTCTTGTTTCTGCATACTTCTCTCAGTTTCAGTTCATGCAAGTTTATGCTTCTCAATTTATCATATTTGTTGTCTCTTACAGCACAGTGATATTTCAGTACATTTATTTACCAACATCAGAGCCAGCTAGGTAGAGCAGTGGATAGGACACTGGGCCTGGAATAAGGAACAAAAGACCTGAGTTCAATCTTTTCTCAGATACTTGCCAGCTTTGTGACCCTAGAAAAGTCACTTGACTTCTCTCTCCCTATTTTCCTCATCATGAAAATGCAGATAATAATAACACTTATCTCTTAGGGTTGTTGTATCAAATGAGATATTATTTGTAGTATTTTAGCACATAATAGGCAATTCCTTTTCCTCCAGAAGTGATATTACAAATATTTTGGTGCATCTGGAGTCAGATTCTCTTTAAAAAGTTATTTCAATAAACAGATATGTACAAAAATTAAAATTTCTCTGTATCCCGCTCCTTTTTTCATTAAAAGAAAGAGCAATATATAAAACATATATATTACACATATACATAT
The DNA here is from genome assembly GCF_027887165.1 of Monodelphis domestica. Taxonomy (NCBI): domain Eukaryota; kingdom Metazoa; phylum Chordata; class Mammalia; order Didelphimorphia; family Didelphidae; genus Monodelphis; species Monodelphis domestica. The sequence goes on along the minus strand of NC_077227.1, from coordinate 514,371,536 downwards.
GCATATAATATATGTGTATATATATATACATATACACACATAAATATTATCAAGCAAAACAAATTCCATAATTGATCATAGCCAAAAAATAAATTTCCCATTCTGGACTGAGTCTCTTACCTTTCTCTTATCATTGGTCTTCTGGAATCATAGCTGGTCACTGTGCTGTTGATCACATTTTTTAAGTCTTTCAAAATTGTCTTTACAATGTTGTTATTTTTAATTTTATGGATTGTTGTCTTGGTTCTACTAACTTCAATCCTTACCAATTCATATCATTTTTTCTCTGAAGCCATGTCTTTTATTCTTTCTTTAAAAAAATACAAAAACCCTTACCTTCCATCAGTAATCAGTAATGTTTTCAGTAATCAGTATTGGTTTCAAGGCAGTAAAGTGGTAAGGGCTAGGCAGTGGGAGTTAAGTGACTTGCCCAGGGTCACACAGCTAGAAGGCATCTGAGGCCATATTTTAACCAAAGACTTCCCATCTCTAAACCTGGCTCTCAATCCACTGAGTCCCCAACCGTCCCCTCTTTGAATCCTAAGTATTCCAAGACAAGTCAAGCTAACAAGCATTTGTTAGACGCTTACTATCTGCCAGGCAAAGGCCTGCATGCTGAGTAAATAAAAACAAAAAGAAAGATAGTCCTTGTTTTCAAGCAGTTTACATTTAATAGGTAGGAGATAACAATAAAAGAGTTGAAAATCAGGCTGAGGGATGAGACCCAATTAGCATTAAACTCCATCAATAGGAATAGTCAATATTAGAAGGGTTACAAGAAGATAGAAAAACTAATGCATTATTGATGGAGCTGTGAATTGTTACAATACATTTTAGAAAGGAATTAGATAAATAAAAAAAATAAAACATGCATACTTTTTGATACAGAGATGCAGTTACAAGATTTATACACCAAAGAGGCCATCAATATGAAGAAAATTTTCATATTGCAGTACTTTTTGTGATAGCAAAAAATTAGAAACGAAATAAATATCCATTGATTTGGGAATGGCTTAATGAATTGTGGTACCTGAATGTTATGAAATATTTCTGTGCTGTAACAAATGCTGAATATGATGAAAACACAGAAGCAAAGAAAGATCAACCTAAAATAGTGTAAAGTGAACTATTCAGAGCCAAGAAAACAATATTTTGCAATGATTATAACAATGCAAATGTGACAAGGGAATCACTTTAAAAGACTGATATATATTAATTTAAGGTCGCCAAGGAATTCAGCTATGTAATTCCTAAATGAAAAACTCAAGTCAGCCGTCAGCCTTTTTTGGAGTTTAATTACAATAGGAGCAAGAAAGGAATTAGAGACAGAGAGAGAGAAAAGGGAGAGAAGGGAATAGGGCTTAAATACTCCTTCTGTTTAGGCTGGGCCAAAAGGCCCAAGCCCTTAGATAGCTGGGGCAAAGAAAAGAGATCAGTCCCTATTACTCATGTGACCAAAATGGAGAAACAGTCTCAGAGGCCCCCACCTTCAGCTTCCTTCAGAGCAAGCTTCTCAGAGTACACTGCCACCACTCCGATCAACTCCTCAACCACCCCCAGTCTTCAGACCCCCCTCTGATCTTTAAGGAAACCATCCAAGTTGCCTCCCCTCAGTTCTCACATCTACCAATCACTGTCCATCAATTTCCCTGTGCCAATGGAGGCTCTAGCTTAACCCAGGACCGCCCAGAGGCTTTGCACATGTCTGTTGAAGGTCATATTTTCAAATGATTAAATCTTTGCTCCTTTGCTACAGCCCTTTCTAAATCCTGTTAACCTGAGTAGGGTAGAGATTGGAATAATTAAATTTTGATCTAGGCTGCAGCCCTTACTCAATCCTGTTAGGACTGAATAGGGTGGAGATTGATTCCAAGTATCTCCATTGTATCAATTCTAAAATCAATCATGACTCAAAGAAATTCCTGTTCTATGCTTAAGCATAGGTCAAAGTCCTTTCCATTGTTCAGCAAAAGGTTTCTGTCCTAAAGTAATCTTAAGAAGGGAAGAGAAGGAACCTCCCATGCCAATGGGGTTCCCATTCCAATAGACTATCAGTAAGAAATTTTCCAAGTATGAAATATCCCAATGGTGAAATTTCCAACATTTATAAGTCTAAGGAATTTTGAGGTTTACAGTACTCCTAGTCCTGCTTTTTCTTCTTTCTCTATTTCCTTCTACACCAGTGTTTTGTTTTTAATCAATTCTCTTAATTCCCAATATTTTACTTCCCTTTCTACCCCCTCCCTTCTTATTCCCCCTTGTTTTCTTTACAGTCCTTTTAAACTACCTGTACCTTCTCCCTCCCTTGTACTGCTTCCCTCCCCACCTTTCTGTTTATTACCCTTCTATTTCCCTATAGGGTGCAACTCAATTCTCTGTCCTAATGAATTGGATTGTTCTTCCCTCTTTGGGTCAATTTCAGTGCAGGTATGAGTTGAGTATTTCCTATCTCCAGCCTCTTTTACCCTTCCAGTTTATTAGTGTTCTCCCCCATATCTGCCATGCACTTCTTTATGACACATGCATTTACCTCATTTTGTTTTTTTTCCCATTTCTCTTAGTATTAAACCTCCCTTTTTCTTACCTCTAATTATATATATATATGTGTGTGTGTGTGTATTTATGCATACATATATCTGTATACATATTTATGTCTTGGCATTTCATCCTATAGAGTTTGTCACCTTTCCGTCCAAGTATAGTTCTTCTAGCTACCCAGGTGATAATAATAATTTTTAGGAGTTACCAATATCCTCTTTTCTTGTAGGGATCTTTTTAACTTATTGCTTCCCTTAAAAGAAGTTTTTGTCTTTTTGTTTTTTCCCCTTTTTTTAATTACCTTTTGGTGATTCTCTTGGGTTCTGTGTTTGGACATCAACATTTCTGTTCAAGTCCAGTCTTTTCTTTATGAATGCTTGGAAGTCTTCTATTTTATTAAATGACCATACTTTCCCCTGCAAGAATATAGTTAGTTTTGCTGGGTAGTTGATTCTTGGTTGTAGACCTAGTTCCCTTGCTTTCTGTAATATCATATTCTGTGCCTTTCGGTCTTTCAGTGTAGATACAGCCAGATCCTGTGTTATCCTAACTGTAGTTCCATGGTATCTGCATGACTTCTTCTTAGCAGCTTGTAATATTTTTCCCTTGGTCTGGTAGTTCTTGAATTTGGCTATAACATTCCTAAGTGTTGTCAGTTGGGAATTAAGTACGGAGGTGGGGGGGATCTGTGGATTCTTTCAATCTCCACTTTTCTCTCTTGCTCTAGAATGTAGGGACAGTTTTCTTGGATAATTTCCTGTAGAATGATGTCCAGCCTTTTTTTTTGTCATGGTCTTTTGGTAGACCAATGATTCTTAAGTTGTCTCTCCTGGACCTGTTTTCTAAATCTCCTGTTTTGTGGATGAGGTGTTTCATATTTTCCTCAATTTTTTCATTCTTTTGAGTTTGCTTTATAGTTTCCTGCTGCCTTGTGAAGTTGCTTGCTTCTAGTTGTCATATTCTAGTTTTTAAAGACTGAATTTCATCTCTGGCTTTTTGGTCATCCTTCTTATTCTGGTCTGATTTTCTTTGGAGGTTATCTTTCATCTTCTTTGCCTCATTTTTCATCTTCTTGGCCCCATTTTCAAGCTGATTAATTTTGGCTTTCATGACACTATTTTCTGTTTCCAGATGATTTATTTTGCCTTTTAAGTTCTTTTCCCAGTTGTCTTCAGCCTCTCTTAATTGTTTTTTGAATTGTATTTTGAGTTCTTCCAAAGCCTGTGCCCAATTTGCTGGAGTTTCTGTGTTTTTGCTTGGTGTTCCTTGATCCTCCTCTGTTTTATTTGCTCTTTGCTCATTGATGGATAGAAGCTGTCAATTTCTGTTTTCTTTTTCTGTTGTTTACTCATATTTTCTCCTTTTTTCTCCTCTGTAGGTGCCTGTATTCTTGTTCCTCTCATTTTGTGCTGGATCTGCAAGTTTCAGCTGTTCTGCTGTTTGTTTGGGTAGTCTTATCTTCCCAAGTTGACAGCAGAAGCTGAGAAGGAGCTGGGCTTCTCATTGTGGTCAAGGTTGTTGCCTGTAGTTTATTGCTGCTTTTGCCCTTTGGAGCTCAGTCAGTAAGCCTCTCAGATGAATGTGGGGGAGGAGGGGTATTGAAGCTTGAGCTTCTCTGCCCTCTGGAGGCTTCTTATCTGCCCATATTGATGACATTCAGCTGGACAGAGGAGTTCATCTGCAAATCTGGCTGTGTCCTGAGGCCCAAACCTCCAGAGAGGGGGTGGGTGGAAAGATGAAGTGTTTCTACTGAGACTGTGCTGCCTGCTCTGTGCTTTTCCTCTAGCTGCTTCTCTGCTGCCTGTGTTCTATGCTCTGAGTCTGGCACAGATTTGCTGGTAAGGTTCTCCCTCAGGATTAACACCCTGGCTGGTCCAGAGATTCCAGCCACTGCTGGAGGCTCAGTGCTGTAGGTGGAGGAGGGGGTCCTGGGACCTTCCTCTTTCCTTCTCCTTAAAATCACGTGTTCTAGAGTTCAAGCTTTTTGGGGTATGTACCTTTTAAGTTGGGGCCAGGAGGAGGGTTCCCTAGCTCTGTCCTATTGTTAGTTTTGGTTTTCAGTTCCCTGGAAACCCTGTGTTTTTGATTGGTGAAGAAGGGTTTACAGAGGTCTGAATTTTTGCTACTTCTAAGTCACCATCTTGACTAGAAGCCCTACAAATATTTTTGTATATATAGGTCTTTTCTGTTTTTTATTCTTTTGATCGCTTTGTACTATAAATTTAATAGTTAGTAATGCTAAGTCAAAGGGCATAAACAGTTTAATAGTTTTTTGGGTCTAGTTCCAAATTGCTGCCCAGAATCACTGTACCAATTTATAGGTCTACCAACAATGCCTTGATATATTTGTTTCTCAAGCATTTGTAATTTTTCTTTTTCGTCAGTTTTGTTAATCTTATGTATAAGAAGTGGAACTTCAAAGTTATTTGAATTTGAATTTCTCTATTAGTAATTTAGAGCATTTTCTAAATATGGCTGTTGATAGTTTGGATTTCTTCCTTAGAAAATTACATATTCCTTTTTTTTCAATAGCCATGAATATCTCTAATTCTTATAAATTTGATTAATTTCTTTTAAAGCTAAGTCCTAATCAATGTGATTAGTGAATTCCATAAAGAGATTGCAGTTTCTGAGTTTGTACTGTTCGAAATTATAATTATAGGTAGCAGCTAGGTGGCCTATTGGATTGAGAACCATATCTAGAGATGGGAAGTCCTAGGTTCAAAAATGACCTCAGACACTTCCTAGCTGTGTAACCCCTAGGCAAATCACTTAATCTCCATTGCCTGACCCTTCCTACTTGTCTGCCTTGGAACCAATACACAGTATTGATTCTAAGATGGAAGGTAAGGGTTTAAAAAATAATTATATGTAAAATGAGATAGTTCTATCCCAATGGAAATATGCAATGAAAATATTAAAAAATAAGTTTTTAAATGTTTTTCATGTAACATAAAAGCAAAGAATAATAAAAATTAATTTCTGAATCAAGTTTATTACAAAACAAAAATAGTTATAGGAAGCAGAAATTTTTTAAATTATTGGATTTTTGGGGCAGCTGGGTGGCTCAATTGATTGAGAGCCAGGCCCAGAGACAGGAGGTCCTGAATTCCAGTTTGGCCTCAGATACTTCCTAGCAAGTCATTTAACCCCATTACCTAGCCCTTACCATTTGTCTGCCTTAGAACCAATACCCAGTATTGATTCTAAGATGGAAGGTAAGGGTTTTTTAAAAAATTGCTGGTTATCATATTAACAACAAGCCTACACTAATGATATGACAAAAAATATTGTAATGATCATATAGAATATTTTAGAAGTATAGATTGGATTCTCTTTCTTTAAATCTTTCTACATATACTTGTAAGTGCAGAGAGCTTTATCCATATTTTAATGAATTTGTTGTTCAGATAAACTTCTTATTTTCCTTAAAACATAAGGATATTTAGCTGCTATGTGTTCTTTTGCATTGCCCATTTCTTTGGTAATTTTAATATTATGTATGTGAACTCAGTTTTTAAAGCAATTGATCGAGTACTTATAGTAAAAAAGTTTTTCATTATCTTTATTTCCATTTTCTTCACTACTTTAAATAAACTTAAAGCGTTTATTTGAATGATTACTCTGGCAAAAGGAATGCACCTTTGATTATAGTCTTCAATCTATAACTCTAAAAGATTCTCAATTTCTGTCATTGTATCATAAAACAAAAAAACAAACATTGTATCACAAAAGCAAACTGCAAGAAGTTGATGTAGCTTTACTTTTTATTTTATTTGATGTGTATTTTATAATATCCTATACCTAGATTCAGGAACTCTGACAGCTTGTTCTATTTTAAAATTACTATGAACATATTCATGCCCATAAATTACATCACATTTTTATTCCAATATAATAAACAAGACTCTTTTTTTTTCTTCTTATAGTATCTCCATCTGAAGCATTCTTCCTTTTGTCCATTTTGATAAGATCTCCTTTAAAAAATTTAACCCAAATGATATCAGATCTGCATGCTAACATAGACAAATGTAGACTGATGATATAGTAACAAGTTAAAACCCTTGATTAATTGCATTAATTGAATTTTGGCTCACATGAAATGAAAATTGATGTTTTATAATGCACACTTAGTTGAAATTTTCTTTATTATAACTTGCATTAATCATGACTTAGTTGTATACCTTGGATATGAGACCCTTATTTTTTGAAATTTCCGATCTAATTTTGAAAGGTTGCACAGTCTATGTAACTGGGGATCATCTATCCCTTATATTTCCATACTGTTCACAAGAAAATGGGAGGAACTTTTAAAATTAAAATTTTTTGAATTTAGGTTAGCTGTATCTATAACTTTGACCTCATTTACCATCCTTAGTAACCCTACCAAAACCAAAGGAAGAAAGAAACATACATAGATAAATAGATTGATTATCCTGGCATGAACTTTTTGTTATGAAGCCATGATGACTCTGATTGTTTCTGCCTTTTTTGTGTTCAGTAACCATGCCTTCAATAATAGAGTCCAACATTATCCCAGGCAAGCATATTGTAATATAGTTTTCAGATTCTACTATTCTACCCTTTAAAAAAAAATCAGGATATTTATTCTCCTCTAATCAAAACAGACTCTCAAGAATTACTGTTAGTGGCTCAGTAGTTAAAATACATTTTTTTTTCTGTAACCAAGGGATGTTGTTTCCCTGGGCCACAGGTCTTGAGTACATCAAAGGTACATGACTCAAACCCTAGAAACCATTCCATCATCCCAATCTAGTCATCACATGAAGTAAGTACTGTCAGTCCTAGTACCTTGCTGTTTCTTTACTTGTTTTGGTTTTCTATTGACTTTCATCCTCATTTCTTCAATCTGTACTTCAAAGATCAGTTTCCTTGGCAGAAGCAAATAAGAAAGAAATGCCTGTCTTTTACCTGCAATTCAATGGTTATTGTTCCACCCATGTTTAGGATCTCTGTCCATTCTGAGAGCATCTTCTCTTCTCCAAATTAGCTTTAAAAAGGCATTCCATTAATTTTTTTCTGCTTCTTTACTTTTTGATTGTCTGAGCTCATTTGGAGCATTAGCACTCCTGATATTTTTCTTATAGAAACATTGCCAAACGTTTGTATTCATCCTTTGTTATATACCCCTGTTTTCAAGTTCTCATACCTTCAGAAATTTAATATTCTAGATGACTTTCCTGTATATTCCTTCACTCACCTGTTTATTAACTGCCTGATATGGGCAAGACATTTTACATCATTAGTAATACATTAGTCAGCTTCTTTTCTTCCTCATACTGGTTTCTTTTTATGTTTTCAAATTTTTTATTTTTCAGTTTCTCATGTTTAGGGACTGATGTTCCCTAGAGAATTTGTCCCCGGAATCTTATCTATCCTTTATTTCCTTAGATATTTGCTCTCCCTAAATGTAGGGTACAGTGTGACAGCACCTGGCAGAGTACCTGGCACATAGTAAATGCTTAATAAATGTTTATTAATTGATTGACTGTATCCAGCATTTATAAAATCACATAATTTCAGATTTGAGAGGGACTTAAGTAGTCATTAGTTCAACCCATTCATTCAGAGCCATAGCATACCCCAAAGAGAGTCATCCATCTTTTGCTTGAAAACCTTCAATGAGGGAGAGCCCACTATTTTTCAAAGTAGATCATTCTACTTTTATACAGCAGCAAATATTAGACACAATGCTTGAGCTTCTCTCTTTGCTCCTTTCTCCTGTTGTTCCTAGTTCTGTCTTTTGAGATAAAGAATAGTTTATTATTATTATATACATAATATATTATATAATATTATTATATTATAACAGAATAGTTTAATTTCTCTTCTACATGATGGGGAAAAATGTACATTGATGTACTGTTGGTGGAGCTATGATTTGGTCCAGCTATTCTGGAAAGCAATTTGTAATTATGGCCAAAATATCCTTTGAACTGTTCAAACTCTTACTAAATAGTAACCCTATGACCAAAACGAGATTAAAGAAAGGAAAACAACTCTACTACACAAAATATCTATGGCTGCTCTTTTTGTAGTAGTAGTAGTAGTAGTCTCTTGGTAACCGAGGATGACAATTGTCTTTGTGCATTTTCATCTATGGTGTATAGATGAGTGTGCACAAAGACACTTGTGCGTGAAGGAGATTTAAGTGGAAAAGTCAATGCACAGAGACAGTCCCACTCTCTCAGCATTGGAAGCCTGGGTCCAGTGGCACGAAAAGTCGTTACACCTGGAGACTTCCTCAGCTGCATTGGGTGGCCTTGTTGTCTTTTGTGCTCCAACACGCCCTAAGCACTCCACAGTGCTTTGCTGCGTCGCCCTCTCAGCCGTTGAACCTTCTTATTGGTTTCTTCCGTCTGTTCAGACGAAGCAGTCTTCACATGCTGGGTGAGCAAGGCCCTGGTTCACCATGGGTCGACGACCCGATGGCTACCCTCACAAGGTTTGGCCAACCTGTCGAAGCCGTTGCCCAGGGTGTGGCCGCTGCCGCATGCTAGCAGCTACTAGGAGCCACAAGTGAGAGCTGGGTGTCAGGTGGGGGTCAGAGGCTGGAGAGCTGCCCTAGGAGGGCACGACAAGCCTCCATACCAGAGATACTGCCCCTCCCTAAACACCCACCTCATACACCCCTTTTTGTAGTAGCAAAAGCTAAAAACTAAAAGGATACCCACCCAGTTGAAGGATGACTAAACAAATCATGGCATATGAGTGTCATGTGACATAATCATAATATAAGAAATAAAAAAATGAATAGTTTCAGAATAATTTACAAAGTGATAGCATTATAAAGAAAAATAATTTTGATTATATTAAATTAAACTTTTTTTCACCAAAAAAATGTTATTGTAGGTTAAATTATAATGGAAACAGGTAACTGGGGAAAGTCTTTGTATTCTATTCATCTGATAAAGATCTCATTTACAAGCTATATAAGAAATTGATTTAAATCTATAAGAACAAAGCCTTTCTTGAATAAAATAAATGGGGAAAGGATATGAAGAGGTAGTTTATAAAAGAAGAAATCCGAACTATCAGCAAACATTAAAAATGCTTCAAGCCACTAATAATTAGAGAAATGTAAATTAAAGCATATCTGAGGTTTCATACTCATGGGATTGGCAAAGATAACATATGAAAATTTCAGTTATTAGAGGGGTTTCAGGAAAATGAACACACTAGATCTTGTTAATATGTATACCCCATTCTTCACTAGAAATCAGTCTTGTATTTTAAGCCATGTTCCAAGTCTGAATCTTATTTTCTGACCACATTTTCTCAATCAGTTGTTCATTTTTCAAATCTGCTTCTCTCTTCTGAATATTTTGCCTTATGTAAACAGCAATAATGATTTAAATAATGAAACAATATTTCCTGTGTTTTTTTGGTGTCTTGTTTCTTACCCTAATACTCATTAATATGATGCCATCTAGGTCAACCCTCATACAAAAGAAATACATACCATTACATACATAACAAGAACTCTAAGGTGGGAGGACTCATTGCCTCTTGAGTCAATTTCTTCTACTTTTAGACAGCTCTAATTCTAATGAAGTTTTTCTTGCTAGTAAACCTAACTTGCTGCCTTTCCAATTTCCACCCATTTCTTTATTTTATCTATTGGACCAAACAGAGTAAATATAATCCATTTTCTTGTTTTCTGGCCTTTAAAGTCCTTGAAAACAACTATCATGTCTTCCTTGAATTTCCTCTTCTACAGGCTAAACATTTCTATTTTCTTTATTCATTTTTTATATAACATGTACTCAAAGGCCTTTTGCCATCCTGGTTGCCCTCCTTGGGACAGTCTCTGACTTATTGTCAATGAGATTTTAAAACTATGGTACTCAGAATTGAACACAATATCCCATATGAAGTGTGACAAGAATTATAGTGAAACTGTCACTTCTATTTCTTAAAGTTATCCTCCTCTTAATAGAGCCCAAGATAGGATTAGCTTTAGGCTACTTCCTTACACTGCTAATTCATATTGAACTTAATCTCATTAAAATCATTAGGTTCATCATATTATTTAATTTCCAATTGATTTTTGATTTTGCTCTCCATGTACCCTTACTGATCATTATTTTTATTGTATTCCTTTTTGTCCCTATTTATTTTTCTCCATATAGCTATTAACTCTAATTTTTCTAAGATTTCATTCACCTCTTTTACCTCTTTTAATTTATTTTTTGATTTGATTTATCTAAATTTGATAGTGGTTGGTTCAGATCTCCCACTAGTATAGTTTTATTATCTATTTCCTCCTTCAATTCTAGTAGTTTCTCCATTAGAAATTTGGGTGCTATACCATTTGGTGCATACATGTTGATTAGTGAAATTTCCTTGTTGCCTATACTGTCTTTTATCAGGATGTATTTACCTTCCCTATCCCTTTTAATCGGGTCTATTTTTGCTTTGGCTTTGTCAGATATCATGATTGCTACTCCTGCCTTCTTACTGTCAGTTGAGGCCCAATAGGTCTTACTCCAACCTTTAATTCTGACCTTGTGAGTATCTACCCTCCTCATGTGTGTTTCTTGAAGACAACATATGGTAGGGTTTTAGATTCTAATCCATTCTGCTATTTGTCTACGTTTTATGTGAGTTCATCCCATTCACCTTCAAGGTTATGATTGTCATTTGTGAATTCCCCAGCATTTTGATATCCTCCCCTAATTCTGACCTTTCTTCTTTTACTATAACCTTTTAAAACAGTCATTTACTTTAAACCAGTACCCCTGGTCCCCTCCCTTGTTGTGCTTCCCTTTCTGGCCCCTCCCTTTTTGTTCCCTTCCCCTCCCTCCTCTTCTTCCCTCTCTTTTTGTACTCCCTCCCCCCAACCCCCCTTAGTTTCCCCTCTCCCTTGCCCTGTTGGATAAGATAGAATTCAAGATCCCAATGGATCTAGATGCTCTTCCCTCTCAGAGTTGATTTCACTGAGAGTAAGGTTTAAGTAATACCAATTAGCACTCTTTTCCTTTCCTTCTTATAAGAAAATTCTTTGCCTCCCCTTCCCCTGTGTATCTTTGTGTGACAAAGATTATTCTATTTAATTTATTTCTATTTCTTTAAGTATATCTTAGTACTCTCATTGATTCCCCCCCCTTTATCTTTCTTTTTGTTTCCCCACCCTCCTCCAAATCATGTTAATGCCCTGATCTTTCCTTATGAGTGATTCTTCTGGTTACTGTATTATTGCATACAATTTTTGAACGTTACACATAACATTTTCCCCATATGTTAGTATATATAATTTGATCTAATTGTAGCCCTTATAAAGAGAGTTTGAATAAAAGAAAAAATAAAGCACTGTTCTCCTTTCCCCTTTCTTTCATATTTACCTTTTCATGTTTCTCTTGCTCTTTGTGTTTGGATGTCAAACTTTCCACTGAGTTCTGGACTTTTCTTTGCAAATACTTGGAAATCTTCAATTTTGTTGAATGCCCATACTTTGCCCTGGAAGTATATGGGTAGCTAATTCTTGGTTGAAGACCCAGTTCTCTTGCCTTTCTGAATATCGTGTTCCAGGCTTTGCTGTCTCTCAGCATGTTTGCTGCAAGGTCTTATGTAATTCTTATTGGTGCTCCTCTTTATCTGAAGTTCCTCTGTTTAGCTTCTTGTAAGATTTTTTCCTTGGCTTGGAAGCTCTTGAATTTGGCGATTGCATTCCTGGGAGTTGTCTTTTGGGAATTTAGTATAGAGGGTGTTATATGAACACTTTCTATTTCTATTTTCCCCCCTCGTTTGAGAATATCAGGGCAATTCTCTTTGATGATTTCTTGTAGTATAGCATCGAGATTTTTGTAAATCTCTGGTTTTTCAGGTAGATCAATGATTCTCAGATTGTGTCTCCTTCCTCTGTTTTCCTGGTCTGTCAGTGAGATATTTTATGTTTTCTTCTAATTCATTAATTTTTTGACTTTGCTTTATTAATTCTTGCTGTTTTGCAAGATCATTGGTTTCCAGTTGCTCAATTCTAGTCCTTAAGGCCTGGTTTTCTGCTTTAATCTTTTGGCATTCAGCTGTAATTTTTTGGTTCTCTAATATATATAATTTGTTGGTTTTCTTTTTGAACCATTTCCCACTTCTCTTTCCAGAGGGCTTCCATCTTTCTGATGATAAGCTCCATTTGAGACTTTTCCAGGGTTTGTGGACAATTTTCATTCATTTCAAGTAACACACTAATGAAGAGTGAAGGTGGCAGATGATACCCATTCATTTGTGGTAGAAGAATGATGAGGTATTGAAGGAAGACTGAATGAATAGCAAAACTGTTAGGCAGAGAAATGATCAGAAAGCATTGGAATGAAAGCTGAGAGAGAAGAGATTATATTAAAGTAGGGAATTTGTTTTAGAAAAGCCAAGAATGATAACATCTGATAAAAAACCATCTTGGAGTTTGAGTAAGAATGCTGCATATGGAAATAAAGCTGCAGGAAGTTGAGCATGTGAGAAAATGGAAATGTAGATTTCTTTTTAAGGACTTTATTAAGTGCTATCTGATTAATAGAAATTTGCCTTTGAGGTGGAAGGGGAAACAGTAAATGATAACTTAATAGTAGTTAGCATTTATATAGTCCCTACTATGTGTTAGGCACTGTGCTAAGCACTTTACAAACATCCCTTTTTGATTCTCACAACAACCTTGGCAGGTTGGTCCTTTTATTATTCTCATTTTACAATTGAGGAAACTAAGGCAAACAGAGGTTAAATGAGTTGCCCAGGGTCACACCTGGGCAAGTGTCTGAGGTAGGTTTGAACTTAGGTTTTCCTGACTCCAGGCCCAGTTTTCTCTCTACCTAGCTGCTCTGAGGGCAGAGTAAAGGTAAGAAAATGGTTGTTTTAAATTTTAAAGAAAGGTGAAATCTAAGCATGTTTTTAGGCAAAAGGAATTGAGCTAATGTAGGGAGAAATTGAAGTTGCCAGAAAATGAGCAAGATTATAATAGAATAGTCCCAAAGGAAACCCGAGATAATAGGCTCATTTATTTTTTTAGCCTTAATTTTCTTAATTGCTAAAAATAAATTAACATGGTCACTATCCCAACTTCCTCACACAAAGCCCCCAAAGCCCCAAAATGATACCATGATAGAAGTATTTTAATAACTCCAGAAGAGAAAGATCCAGAGGTTTTTCTAATTCAGGTAAACCCATTACAAAATATAAGAGTATGGGCCCCTATGGCCAAATATATTATAATAGTAATCTTTTAAGACAACAATCTCCTAGTGATATAGCAAGAGTCAATATGCAACAAAACTTACTGATGCTGGAAATAGAGCACTAGGCTTGAAGTTAGGAACAACTGAATTCAAATCATGCCTTAGACATTGATTATCTGTGTGACCCTGAGCAAGTCACTTAACCTTTTTCTTGCTTCAGTTTCCTCATCTGTAAAATCTAGATAATATTAGCACTCACTTCACAGGGTTTTTGTGAAGACCAAACAAGATAATACTTGTTAAATGCTTTACAAGCTTTAAAGTGCTATTATTGTTATTATTATCATGAATTTTCACCTAATCCTGAATGATGCCTGGTTGAATGAGATTTAATTCAAGAGACAGTGTTCTAGGGAATAGATAGAAAAGATAAAAATAAAATAATTCCTGTATTCTAACCTATTTCCTTCCAACAGATTGCCTGCTTTGCAATCCTTACTCTTTCACTTGTTTCCAGTCTTTCTGTCTCTACCTTTTCTTTTTCTAATACCTGCAAGTATACCCCCTCATTTGATCCTTCTATTCCCATTAACTATTATCCTGTCTTTTTTCCCTTTATATTTTTTAAATTCCTCAAAAAGGCCATCCACAATAGTGCTGTCACCATTTGATCTTATCATTCCACTTAAAATGCTCTCTCCAAAATTATTAATGGTCTTTTAGTTGCCATATTCAACAGTCTTTTCTCACTCATTTTCTTTGACCTCTCTGTAGTCTTTGATACTTTTGATCATTTACTTCTTGATACTCTCTTCTCTATAGGTTTTTGGAACACCACTTTCCCCTGGTGCTGCTATTACCAATCTGCTACTTTTCTTGTATCCTTTGCTTAATCCCTTTCCAATCAAACCCTCTAACTGTAGATATTCCTCAGACTTCTGTCTTGGATCCTTTGTGCTTCTCCCTATATATTACTTCATGTTTAGCTCATCAATTCCCATATATTTAATTACTACCTCTCTGCTAATGGTTCTCATATGTATATATTAACCTGCCCGAGCCTCTGTGCTGAATTCTATCTAGTCTCATCTCCAGATGCCTTTCATACAACATGAACTGGATGTCCAGTAGACATCTTAACCTTAATCTGTCCAAAACTCATTTTTCCCTCACATAAGCCCCAACCTCTACTTGCTCCTATATTCCCTGTTACTGTAAAAGATAGCACTATCTTTTTTTTTAATTTAAGTTAATTTATTTAGTCAATTAAAACATCATTCCTTGGTTGCAAGAATTATATTATCACCCTCACTCCCCTTTCCCTACCCTTCCCGCAGCCAACACACAATTTCATTGGGTATTAACCTGTGTCCTTGATCAACACTTATTTCCATATTGTTGGTGTTTGCATTAGGATGTTCATTTAGAGTCTACATCCCCAACCATATCCCTTTGACCCGTGTTTAGAAGCAGTTGTTTTTTTTCTTCTGTTTCTACTCCCACAGTTTTTCCTCTGAATGTGGATAGTGTTTTTTCTTGTAGATTTCTCAAAGTTGTTTGGGTCACTGCATTGCCATTAATGGAGAAGTCCATTACATTTGATTGTACTACTGTGTCTCAGTCTCTGTGTACAATGTTCTTCTGGTTCTGCTCCTCTCACTCTGCATCAATTCCTGGAGGTCATTTCAGTTCCCATGGAATTCCTCCACTTTATTATTCCTTTGGGCACAATAGTATTCCATCACCAACATATACCACAATTTGTTCAACCATTCCCCAACTGAAGGGCATCCCCTCATTTTCCAATTATTTGCCACCACAAAGAGTGCAGCTATGAATGTTCTTTTACATGTCTTTTTCCTTATTATCTCTTTGGGGTATAAACCCAGCAGTGCTATGACTGAATCAAAGGGTAGGCAGTCTTTTAGCACCCTTTGGACATAGTTTCAAATTGCCCTCCAGAATGGTTGGATCAATTCTCAACTCCACCAGCAATTCATTAATGTTCCAACTTTGCCACATCCCCTCCACCATTCATTACTTCCCTTTGCTGTCATGTTAGCCAATCTGCTAGGTGTGAAGTGATACCTCAGAGTTGTTTTGATTTGCATCTCTCTGATTATACGAAATTTAGAACACTTTTTTATGTGCTTATTAATAGTTTTGATTTCTTTAACTGAAAATTGCCTATTCAGGTCCCTTGTCCATTTATCATTTGGAGAATGACTTGATTTTTTGCACAATTGGTTTAGGTCTTTATAAATTTGAGTAATTAGACCTTTGTCAGAGGTTTTTGTTATGAAGATTATTTCCCATTTGGTTGCTTCCTTTCAAATTTTGGTTGCATTGATTTCGTTTGTACAAAACCCTTTTAATTTGATGTAATCAAAATTATTGATTTTACATTTTGTGTTTTTTTTTCTCGCTCTTTCTTTTCCCAAAGATCTGACATGTATACTATTCTGTGTTCACCTAATTTGCTTATAGTTTCCTTCTTTATATTCAGGTCATTCACCCATTCTGAGTTTATCTTGGTGTAGGGTGTGAGATGTTGATCCAAACCTAATTTCTCCCATACTGTCTTCCAATTTTCCTAGCAGTTTTTATCACATAGTGGATTTTCTTCCCCAAAGCTGGGATGTTTGGGCTTATCATAGACTGTCTTGCTGAGTCTATTCTCACTGGTCCTCCTCTTTGTCTCTTAGCCAGTACCAAATTGTTTTGATGACCACTGCTTTATAGTATAATTTGAGATCTTGGACTGCAAGTCCTCCTTCCTTTGCATTTTTTCCATGATTTCCCTGGATATCTTTGATCTTCTGTTCTTCCAAATGAGCTTTGTTTTTGTTTTTTCTAATTCAGTAGAAAAGTTTTTTGGTAGTTCAATGGGCATGGCACTGAATAAGTAAATTACTTTGAGTAAGGATTGTCATTTTTATTATGTTAGCTCATCACACCCATGAGCAATCAACATTTTTCCAATTGTTTAGATCTAGTTGTGTGGAGAGTGTTTTGTAGTTGGGTTCATATACTTCCTGTGTTTGTCTCAGCAGATAGATTCCTAAGTATTTTATGTTGTCTAGGGTGCTTTTAAAATGGAATTTCTCTTTCTAATTCTTGCTGCTGAGTTGTGTTGGATATATATAGAAATGCTGATGACTTATGTTATCCTGCAACTTTGCTAAAGTTGTTGATTATTTTGACTAGCTTTTTGGTTGAATCTCTAGGATTCTTTAAGTAGACCATAATATCATCCACAAAGAGTGATAGCTTGGTCTCCTTATTGCCTATTTTAATACCTTCAATTTCTTTTTCTTCTCTAATTGCTACTGCTATTGTTTCTAGTACAATGTTAAATAATAGAGGTAATAATGGGCATCCTTGTTTCACTTCGGATCTTATTGGGAAGACTTCTAGTTTATCCCCATTGCAGATGATGTTTGCTGATGGTTTTAGATATATGCTGTTTATGATTTTTAGGAAAGGCCCTTCTATTCCTATGCTTTCTAGTGTGTTCAATAGGAATGAGTGTTGTATTTTGTCAAAGGCTTTTTCTGCATCTATTGAGATAATCATGTGATTTCTGTCAGTTTGCTTGTTTATATGGTCAATTATGTGGATGGTTTTCCTAATATTGAACCATCCTTGCAATGCTGTATGAATCCTACCTGGTCATAGTGAATAACCCTTGTGATGACTTGCTGGAGTCTTTTTGCTAGTATCCTGTTTAAGATTTTTGCATCTATATTCATTAAGGAGATTGGTATATAGTTTTCTTTCTCCGTTTTTGACCTGTCTGGCTTTGGTATCAGTACCATGTTTGTGTCATAAAAGGAATTTGGTAGAACTCCTTCTTTGCTTATTCTGTCAATTTGTTTGTATAATATTGGGATTGGTTGTTCTTTGAATGATTGATAGAATTCACTTGTAATTTTTTCTTAGGGAGTTCTTTGATGGCTTGTTCAATTTCTTTTTCTGATATGGGGTTGTTTAGGTAATCTATTTCTTCTTCTGTTAGTCAAGACAATTTATATTTTTGTAAATATTCATCCATTTCACCTAGATTGCCATATTTGTTGCCATATAATTGAGCGTAATAATCTTTAATGATTGCCTTAAGTTCCTCTTCATTAGAGGTAAGGTCTCCCTTTTCATCTTGGTTTTCTTCTTTCCTTTTTTAAATTAGATTGACCAGTACTTTGTCTATTTTATTTGTTTTTTTAAAGTACCAGCTTCTAGTCTTATTTATTAACTCAATAGTTCTTTGACTTTCAATTTTATTAATTTCTCCTTTGATTTTAGGATCTCTAATTTAGTCTTCATCTGAGGATTTGTAATTTGTTCACTTTCTAGTTTTTTTAATTTGCATGTCCAATTCATTGACCTCTGTCCTCTCTAGTTTGTTAATATATGAATTCAAGGATATAAATTTTCCCCTGAGTACTGCTTTGACTGCATCCCATAGGTTTTGAAAGGATGTCTCCTCATTGTCATTTTCTTCAATGAAATTATTAATTGTTTCTATGATTTGTACTTTAATCAATTTTGGAGAATTATATTGTTAAATTTCCAATTAATTTTTGATTTGTCTCTCCATGTGTTGTTACTAATTATTATTTTCATTGTCTTGTGATCCGAGGTTGCATTTATTATTTCTGCTCTTTTTCACTTGTTTGCAATGTTTTTATGCCCTAATTACATGGTCAATTTTTGTGAATTTACCATGTGCTGCTGAAAAGGTATATTCCTTTTTGTCCTTATTTATTTTTCTCCACATATCTACTAACTCTAAATGTTAAGATTTCATTCACTTCTCTTACCTCTTTCTAATTTAGTTTTTGGTTCGATTTATCTAGTTTGGATAGAGGAAGGTTCAGGTCTCCCACTAGTATAATTTTTCTATCTATTTCATCCTTGAGCTCCACTAGTTTGTCTTTTAGAAATTTGGGTGCTATGCCATTTGGTGCATACATGTTGAGTACTGATATTTCCTCATTGTCTATACTGCCTTTTATCAGGATGTAATTACCTTCCCTATCCCTTTTAATCAGATCTATTTTTAATTTTGCTGTGTCAGACATCATGATTGTGGCTCCTGACTTCTTTTTATCAGTTGATGCCCAATAGATTTGGCTCCATCCTCTTACTTTGACCATATGAGTATCTACCTTCTTCATATGTGTTTCTTGTCGACAGAATATGGTAGAGTTTTGGATTCTAATTTGCTTGTGTTTTATGGGTTAGTTCATTCCATTCACATTCAGAGTTATGATTACCAGCTGTGTATTTCCCAGCATTTTGATTTGTACTCCTAGTTCTGCCTTTTCTTCTTTCACTATTTCCTTCTACACCAATGTTTTGGTTTTTAATCAGTTCCCCTAATTTCCACCCATATTTTACTTCCCTTTCTACCCCCCTCCTTTCTCATTCCCCCCTTGTTTTTTTACAGTTCTTTTAAACTACCCCCACCCTCTCCCTCCTTTGTACTGCTTCCCTCCCCACCATTCCGTTTGTTACCCTTCTATTTCCCTATAAGGTGCAAATCAATTCTCTGTCCTAATGAATTGGATTGTTCTTCCCTCTTTGAGTCAATTTCAGTGCAGGTATTGTTGAGTATTTCTCATCTCCAGCCTCTTTACCCCTCCAGTTTATTGATGTTCTCCTTCCTCCCACCATGTGTTTTTTTGTGACATCTAAATTTACCCCCTTCAGTTTCTTTTCCCATTTCTTTTAGTATTAAGCTCTTTTTTGGCTCTAGTTGTGTGTGTGTGTGTATATATATATATATATATGTATTTATGATACATATATTTATATACATATTTATGTCTTATTACATCCTATACAGTTTGTCACTGTTCCCTCTAAGTTTACTTCTTCTAGCTGCCCAAGTGATAATAATTTTTAAGAGTTACCAATAACCTCTTTTCTTATAGGGATCCTATCATTTTATCTTATTGGGTCTCTAAAACAGGTGTTTTGTTTGGTTTTTCTTTTTTCCCTCTTTTAATTACTTTTTGATTATTCTCTTGAATTCTCTGCTTCTGCATCAAATTTTCTGTTCAGGACTGGTCTTTTCTTTACAAATGCTTGGAATTCTTCTATTTTGTTAAATGACCATACTTTCCCCCTGTAGTCAGTTTTGCTGGGTAGTTGATTCTTGGTTGTAGATCTAGTTCCCTTGCTTTCCAGAATATCATATTTCATGCCTTTTGGTCCTGCAGTGTAGATACAGCCAGATCCTGTGTTATCCTCACTGTGGTTCCATGGTATCTGAATGACTTCTTCTTAGCAGCTTGTAATATTCTTTCCTTGTTCTTATACTTCTTGAATTTGACTATAACATTCCTGATTGTTGGGGATTAAGTACAGGAAGTGATATGTGGATTCTTTCAATCTCCACTTTTCCCTCTTGTTCTAGAATATCAGGGCAGTTTTCTTGGATAATTTCCTGTAGTATGATGTCCACAATTTTCCTTTTTCATGGTCTTCTGGTAGAACAATGATTCTTAAGTTGTCTCTCCTGGAACTATTTTCTAAATCTTCTGTTTTGGGAATGAAATGCTTCATATTTTCCTCAAAATTTTTAATCTTTAAATTTTGTTTTATAGTGTCCTTCTTCCTTGTGAAGTCATTTGATTCTAATTGTTCTATTCTGGTTCTTACAAACTGGATTTCCTCCCTGGCTTTTTGGTCATCCTTCTCCTTCTGGTCTGATTTTCTTTGGAGGTCATCTTTCATCCTCTTTACCTCATGTTTCATCTCCTTTGCCTCATCTTTCATCTTTTTTGCCTCATCTTTCATCTCCTTTGCTTCATTTTCAAGCTGGTTGATTTTGGCGTTTTAATGACACTATTTTCTTGTTTTAGTTTCAAGTGCCTCTGTTTCCAGATAACGTATCTTAGTTTCTAAGTTCTTTTCCCAATTGTCTTCAGCCTCTCTTAATTGTGTTTTGAATTGTGTTTTGAGTTCTTCCCAAGCCTGTGTCCAATTTCCTGGGTTTTCTGTTTTATTTCTTGGTGTTCCCTCCCCCTCTATTCCATTTGCTCTTTGTTAATTTCCTGTATAGAAGCTGTCGATTGTAATTTCTTCTTTCTTTTTCTGTTGTTTGCTCATATTTACCCCTTCTTTACTCCCTGCAGTTGTCTGTGCTCTTGCTCCTCTAATTTTTTTTTCTTTTTTGGTTTTGGGCTTTTCTTGGAGTTTTGTCAGCAAGTCTCTCAGTGCAGGCGGTGGGGGAGAGGTGTTGGAGCTTGAGCTTCTCTGCCCTCTGAAGACTTTTGATGGGATTAAGTCCAGCTGGGTTGGGCTGGATGTTCCTTGAGGCCCAAACCTCCTGGATGGGGGGGAGCAATATGGAGGGTCTCCACTGGTGAAACTAGGCTGCCTGCTCTGCACTCCTTCTCTAACTCCTTCCCCACTGCCTGTGTTCGCTGCACTGAGCCTGGCACAGCTTTGCCCTCAAGGTACTCCCTCCAGACAAGCACCTTTGCCTGCCAGAGGTTCCTGCTGCTACTGGAGGCTTAGTGCTCTAGGTGGGGGAGGGAGGGGTGTCCTGGGACCTTCCTTCTTCCTTCCCCTTAAACCCAAGTGTTCTCAAATTCTTTGGGGCATACCTTTTGAATTGAGTCCAGCAGGAGGGTTCCTTGGCTCTGTCTTGTTTTTAGGTTTGATTTTCAGTCCTTTTGGAGCATTCAGTTTGTAATTGGTAAGGAAGGATTTTCAAAGGTCTGAACTTTCGCTGTCTCTACACCACCATCTTGATTCCGCCTCCAACACTATCTTCTTAATCTCTCAGGTCTGCAACCTAGAGTAATCTTAGATTTATCACTCATATCTAATATTTTGCCAGGACCTTTGATTTCACCTTTACAACATCTGTTGTCTATGCCCATTCTCTCCTCTGCTATTCCCATCACTCTAATGCACACCTCATCACCTCATACTTGGATTACTTCAATAGTTTGCTGGTGTATCTGTCTGCCATAAGTCTATCCTCACTTCAATCCATTCTCCATTTATCATTAAGCTAATTTTCTTAAATTGAAGGTCTAATCAGGCCATCTTCCTACTCAGTAAACTCTGTTGGCTTCCTGTTACCTCCAAGAGCAAATACAAAATGCACTGGTTAGGATTAAAAACCCTTCATAACCTAGCTCTCTACCCCATTCCTCATATTTTAACACCTTACTCCCCAACAGATACTCTTGGATCTAGTGACATTGGCCTCCGGGTTGTTCCACAAACAAGACTCTTCGTTTCTCAGCTCTAGGCATTTTCTCTGGCCATGCCTGGAATGCTTTCTCTTCTCTGCTCTAACTACTGACCTCCTTGGTTTCCTTTGAGCCCCAACTAAAATTCCACCTTCTCCAGGAAGTTTTTCTCTAACCCTTCTTAATTCCAGTGCCTTCCCTCTGTTAATTATCTTCTGTTTATCCTAATGATTTCCTATTTATTTGTTTATTATTTATATTTGTTTGTTATCTCCCCCATTAGATTGTAAACTCCTTGAGGTCAGGGTCTTTCTTTTACCTCTTTTTTGTGTTCCCAGTGCTAAATACAGTGTTTGGAACATTTTAGGTACTTGATAAATTGGTTGATTGGTTGATTTATTATCAAGGAATTTAAATTCTATTTCTGGGATATAACATATACATAGATACATACACATAAAGTATAAAGATAAATACAAAATAATTTGAATGAAAAGGACACTATATCTGAGAATCAGGAAAGGCTTCTTATGGCATTTGGCCCTTGAATTGATTCTTGATGAAAACTAACTTTTCAAGGGACAGAGATAAAAATGGAGAAAACTCCAGGTATATAGGATAGCGTCTGCAAAGGTTCTAACTTGGTAGATAGAATGAAATGTACTGGCCCCAAAAGGAAACTTATTTAGCTGGAATGTAGAGTAGTGTGAAGGAAGGATGTTTAAGAGTAAGCTGGAGCAAGGTTGTGTATTCTTTTGCTAATTGGTGTAAAGATTAAAATTTAGGGAAAACTGAGGCAGTAGAAATTAGTTTCTCTTTGCAAGGAGTATTATATTTTTAGAGTTTTATTTAAGATAAGGAATTTAAGAATATACAAGTAAGAGAAGTATGTGCTAGGTGGGCCGAGAGGCCCATTCAAATTTCACTCACATCATGAGATGCGTCTGCTCAGAAGGAGAAGTAGGAAAGAGAGCTTCAGTAGGCGGAGAACTCTTCTAAATAAGAATTTGTGATCTCGCCCAGGTGAGAATTCAGTGGGATTACAAAGCATTCTGGGAAGTGAGCAAGGACTTCTGGAGACTGAAGTCCTGGATTCAAGTCTCCATTTTTACATTGGGTTGGGGGTTGTTTTTAATCCTAGAGGCAATGAATTTTCTTGAGTTGGTGAGTTGAGATTTAAGTGTTTCAGTTTTGGGAAGGGGAAAATGGAGCTGCAAGTGGAGTCTAATTATAAGGTTAATACAGTAGTTTAGGTGAAAAATGAGGAGGCTTGAAATAGAGAGTGGCTGTATTAGTGGTGAGAAGGGATTGACAAAACTCAGCAACTGGTTGGATATGTACGATGAGAGTGAAGAGCTGAGGGTGAGTGGTAAATTGGAAACCTGAGGAACTGGGAGAATGTTGGTGCCCTTAACAGAAATAGGGACATGAGAAAAAAGGATAAGTTTGAGTGGGTGTGGAAATAACAAGTTCTATTTTGGACATGTTGGGTTCAAGATGCTCATGGGTGACAGGCAGAAAGAGATTTTGGACTGAATCTCAGAAGAAGTTAAGGTAGGATATTTAGATTTGAAAGTTATCTATATAGAGCTGATGGTTTAACCCAAGGGAATTGATGAAAGAGAAGGAAAGGGTTCAAGGGTGTGTGTAGAAAGACACAGACTGAGGGGGGGGGGGTGGAGAGGAAGAGAGAGGTCAGGATGTCATAGATAAACCAGTAAAGGGCATTGATCAAGAGCATTTCATCATTTAGAGGTACTGTGAGCAACAACATAATATCCCCAAAAGGGAGATTGTCTAGGAGATGATAATGGTAAAAATGTCTAATGCTGTAGATATTAGGAATAATGAAGACTGGGTTTGGCGGTAACGATATCCTTTGGTAACTTTGGATAGAGCAATTTCAGTTTGTTGGTTCATTCAGAAGCTAGGTTGGTGGCAAATTATTGCATATGAAACTACTGCAGCTAAGCATATGCCTTGGCTATTCTCACTTTCTACATATACCGTAGTTCCTTTATTATATTTTATTGCCCATCTTAGAATGGTATGAAATAACCAGGATATTGGTAATATCGAAATAACGAAGAATTTAATGGAACATTAGTTATATCACAATTGTAATTAATACCTTTTTTTGCCTTTCTTATTCAATTACTTTTTATATCTAATAAATTGTTTCATTAGTGCCTGTCCATCTGTCTATCTGTATAGTAACAATTGTGAAAAAAGTCCAAGTGGTACTTTAAAAAAAATCATCACCTTCTGTCTTAGAATTGACACTAAGTATCTATTCTCACGCAGAAGAGTGCTAAGGGCTAGGCCATTGGGGTTGACTTATTTAGGGTTATACAGTTAGGAAGTGCCTGGGGTCAGATTTCAACTCAATTCCTCTTGACCCAAGACTAGGCACTCTGTTTACTGTGCTACCTAACCTACAAATGGTTCTTTTAAAGCAAGACTGAAGTATCATGGTATAGTAGATTTCTAGTTGATCTTCAAGCCTAGAAGACCTGGGTTCAAGTTTCATCGCTGGTAAATATGGATTGTGTGATACTGGGCAAGTTATTTATTCTCTCAGGCCTCTAAGCAATGCTTTAAGATAGTTAGTTGCAGCCCATATGCTTACACTTCATTAACTGGTAAGGCTTTTTAAAATAGTTACTATCAAATTGCTCTTATTAGCCCCAATATTATTGTGTTAGCTTAGAAGAAGCTTTTGCTCAGCATGAAAATAATATATTGTTTCTAAGAATTCCAGAAAATATTTAAGTAATACTTGTATTTTAATAAACTCCTTTTACTTTGAGAAACTTTTATCACATGAGAACTGACAGCCCAACACAGATTGATTTTTTTTTGTCATTAGTAATTCAATTTGTTTATTTTCCTTAATGGTTCCAGGTAGCAACTATTTCTAATATAATTTATTTTGCAGTGAGGGCCGAGGAAAGTTGACGGTATTTTCAGTTAAAGCTATGTTAGCAACCATGTGTGGTGGAAAAATGCTGGACAAATTAAGATGTAAGTATTCTCATTTCAAAGATTCTTTTATCAGATTAGACCTTAATAAAGTTCACAGATCACTTTTTAAATGTTTAAGCAAACACGTATTTTTTTTTTGTCCTTCGATCTTAGGTCATTTCAAGTAAGTTTGTAAATAATGAGGCCACTGTTCAGATGAAACATTTCTGATCAATTGACTTGATTCCTTTCTTTTGACCAGTCTTTCATATTTGAGAAGGAAAGGAGTCAGTATGACATTTATTTTGTTACCTTATTCTTAATATGTTACATAATAACAAAAACTTTATAAAACAGGAAAGGGTTGATCTGTTTTGTTTGGAGCAGAAACCAGATAACTGCTTTTTTTGTTTATTTTTCTTTATTTCCCAATTGTTTATGAAGCTGTATGATGTAAAGCTGTTTGCTATTGCTCTGTAGCTTAGGCATTTGGGGTCTGATGATTGAATGTTTTTTAGAGTTATTGCTGGTAGTTCCCCTTTGGTCCTTTAATTATTTTTTAAAACATCCAGTAGAGCTTAGGAAAAACAGGAGATGAAATCCCAAACCATTCATTTTGCTTTTTTCTCTGGTAGATTTCATAATGTAAGAGTTCTTGGCTTACATGACAATTTGATGTTACATGTAAATCCCAATATTCTATAACAATTTTCTCTCTTAAACTTTAGTTTTGAGTGTTATCTATATTAGTGTTTTAATTAAATATTTTTATTTCTAGGATCATCTCAGTTATCTGAGAATAACAGAAAGATAAAGGCAGAATTACCTTTGATTACAAAAGGTGGAAAGCATTTGATAATAAAAATAAATCTTCCCTTTTTTAGTGATACATAAGATGGTATTCATAGATATTGTCTCTGAGAGTTGAAATTCATTTTGTGTCTTTTCATGCCAGAGAACTAAAGAAGTAGTAGAGAGAACTATAATGGAATAAGATAGATTTTCCTTGGATTTGAAGAGAAAAAGAAACTAAGGTGAAAATGTCAGGGGAGACAATTGAAAAATGTAAGCTTCAGAATACTAAGATTGCCAGCATAATTAGAAGTAACAAAAACTAAAAAGTGAGGAATTGGTTGTATATATGCATGATCAATTAATTAATCATCAAATATTTATTAAAAGTTTATTATGTTCTAGGCATTGTGCTAAGTGCTAGGATAAAAGATGAAATAAAGGTCTCTGTTCTTAAGGAGCATATATTTTAATAGGGAAGATACATTTATATGTGTATATATAGATGCTTATATATGCATCTATATGAAATGTATATTGTGACATAAAAAACAAATACAAGATAGTTTTGGGAGGGACTGTACTAGCAACTAAGAGGATCAGAAAAGGCTTTGTATCAAAAGTTTTGTTGGATCTGAGTATTGTGGAGTTAGGATGATCTGAGTTCAAATGTGGCCTCAGACACTTAATAGCTGTGTGACTTTGAACAAGTCACAACTCTGTTTGCCTCAGTTCCCTCAACTATAAAATGGGAATAATAATAGTACCTACTGCCCAGGGTTATTGTGAGGAAGAAATGAAAGAATATTTGTAAAGATTTTAGCATAGTACCTGACACACAGTAGGCACCATATAAGTGCTAGCTACTATGAGTTATTGTTTTTATTATTTTTACCTTACATCCACAAAATTGGTGAAGTTGAAAACGAGGGGGAAATGACAGTTGTTGGAGGAGTCAGGAGGACCGTACACTGTTGCCCTGTTGATGGAACTGCTAATTCATCTAACCATTGTGTCAGGGAGATATCAGCAGAATTCTGCAGAAAGCCCAAGAAGGATAAGTACTGAGAAAAAACAAACAATAGACTATTGATAACCTTGGAGAAAGCAGTTTAAGTTGAGTGTTGAGGATGAATCAGACTGCAGGGAGATGAGAAATGAACTAAGAAAATGACAAAACTGAACTTGGCTTTTTTTCTAGATGTCTGGGTTGATTGAGTAAGATTTTTTTAAGGGTAAGAGAATAATTGGCAAATGACTAGTTTTGTATTGCCAGGATGGGGAGAATAAGAGGCAGTGAGAACTTATTAAACATTGAGGAATATATCCAAGCAGACTCTTGGACAATAAGACTTTCACTCATGAAGACAGGAGATTACACTGTGTTCTCCACCTTGTTTTACCTCATTCCTCTTCTTATTGGAACTTTCAGTAGTACCTTGGGTGGGTGGGTTGGTGGGCCTTGGGAGAGGCAGATATGCCTTAACAAGCAGGAGCATCAGCAGTGTTCTAGAATGAGTGAGACAATGTCTGAGACTTCACAAGAGGTACATTTGTCCTCCCCCATTGGAAACAGCAATAGTTATCTTAGCCAGGGTTAGGGAAGGGGTTAGGAGGGTTAGAGTGACAGGGTGTAGTATGTGCCAGAATCCCTGGATTTTGGTGAATGATAAAATATTGTTACATTTACATAAAATAGGGGTAGATTATCATTGTTAGTGGGGTACCATGAGTATCCTAATTCCTCCTTGTTATTCTTGTTTTGATGAAGATGTGTGTTCCTGTACTCAAATTGTTGCATTTATGCATCCTGAGGTATAGGGGTATCCCTGAAACTCAGATAGTGGCTATTTTTTAAAAGGCTTCTAAACCTCATGAAATAATAAAATTAGCTAACAGGCAGGTAAGTAAATCTCTACTGACCAAAAGAGTTCTCATAATCTAGCCTATGTAATGTATGATGAGGCTGACCTTTTACATTATTTCCTTGAATATTGTGCCAATTAAATAAAAACAATAATGTGCTTTAGGATTAGTGTTGAAAGTCACTGTTATGATTCTTTTCCCAACTATCATTCACTTTACATAAACCATTTAGGTCATTGAAACTTGCAATATCTTATTTGGAGGAACACAAAACATAAGATCACAGATTTAGAGCTAGAAGTGACCTTAGAGGCTAATTGGATCAAATTGCCTCATTTTACAGATAGGGAAACACAACCACAGATTCATATATGTAGTTAATGTCTGAGACAGGATTTGTACTGCAATCTTCCTGACTCCAAATCCTGTATTCTATTCATGACTTTGCACTGCCTCTAAAAAAGTTTGCTCTTCACCCATCATCCCTGACTAATGCCTTTCCATCAATGGACACTATAATATATTTTGCTTTTACTTAAATATTTCTTGTTCCATACATATTTACTTAAACTATAAATGGTTTGGGGATTAGTTATATATAAACAAATTTGAATTAGGGCAGAAAGTCAAACTTTTGCCTAAATGTTAGGAAGTTTCCCAACTGAAGACTCTGAGTAATTGTGATTACATTTCTTAACTTTTCATTTAATATAAACTCTGTAAGGCAGCAGAGCAAAGATACTCATTAACTTGAGAGCAAAGACAACTGATTGGCCTGAGAGGCAATGATACTGGGGATTTTTACAAGCATTGCTTTGCAAGCAGGCTTTTATTATGTTTTGCTTGGGGGAAATATACTTTGTGGTTTATATCGTATATTTTACCCTTAAAATGTATTTGCTTAAAAGACAAAAGGCTTTTGTTAGGTTAAACATTTTGGTTGGGAGATTTTTCAAAATGTATAGCATCTATCCCAAACTTCCTAAATAGAGCATGGCAAACATAATTTAACCTTCTTTTTTAAGAACTTATGGTCACCATTAAAAATACCAATTGAACATAGCAACATTTTAAAGATAAAATATTTATTATGAACATAATGCCCTCAGGGACGGTTGATAGGGACTAAATGCCTCCAAACAGAATTTTAAAAAATACACACATGTATATAAGGAAAGACAAAGTAATAGGAAAGGGAAAACACTTATTACTGGAATGATTAGAAATGGCTTTATAAATTAGGTGGCAACCTGTTTTCCAGCGCTCTTTTATGTACTTTATTAAGCTCTGAGGATAAAATTGAAATGCAAACATTTCCTGTTTTTAAGGAGCTCATATGCTAATAGGTGAGATAGCACAAATAGGAGGTTTTTTAGGTACAAGTTGGGTGGAAAAACTGTTTTACAAGATATTATAACATCAAGGATGATGATAATGCATCATCTTTAATGTTATTTCCACTGCTAAAACCATAACTATTTTCCATGTTGGATCCTTTGACAATGTTAAGGACTTTTTTGGTCTTTGTAACTGCGATTCCTGTGAGCTTTCCTCCATGAATTTCTCCTGAGCATAATTGATATGTATCTTCTTTTATAACATGATGAACATGGAAATATGTATTGTATAATAACACATATACAACCTGTATCTCATTATCTACTGTCTTGTGTCTCGCCCTCAGATTTTACAGTGACTTGGTAGGTAATTTGAAAGTGGTGACTATACAATTTGACAACCTCAGGAGTGTGTGTGTGTGTGTGTGTGTGTGTGTGTGTGTGTGTGTGTGTGTGTGTGTGTGTATGTGTGTGTGTGCACGCGTGCACATGTGTGTGTATCTTAAATTCAGGGGGAGCATAGTTAGGACTCTGTATTCTTAGGATTTTTTTACCAAAATATAAAAATTTGAAGTTATAGCACAGTTACTAAACTGAGAGTACAAGTACCTCAAAACATATTTATGAAATAATTATCTGTCTAGCAAAGTAACGAGGCACTTTGCTTAAATGTCAAGGCAAAGATGTAATTATTTACTTCTGTTGGTTCTGAAACATACTCTTTTGGAAATGTGCTTAGTCAGTCTTTGATCCAAATCCTAACTGCCACTACCCATCAGAATGAGACAGGATTTTAAGAGAAAAGGCACCAGAATTAAAAATTTTGGTGATGAGACAGTTTTCATTATTCTACTGTCAGTGAATCTTGAGTAAATCCCTTAATTTTTTCTGGGTCTAATTTTTTTCTCTGAGATTCAGCTGAGGATTAGACTAGATAGAAATTCTTTATCAAAGATCCATGGATACCCAAGAGGTTAGCAGATTGATTTTAGAAGGGGGATTGGGGAATCTAGGAACGTGAGAGGGAAAAAATACATCTTTATATGATATAATTGATTTAACTTGTAATTCTTTTTGAACATTTAAAAACATTTTCAGAAAAGGGTTATATGATACAAAAAAGGTCATGCAACAATACTAATTCTTGTTCAGTCATTTCTGTTATGTCCAAATCTTTGTGGTCCGTTTTTTTTTTTTCCCTTGGCAAAGTTATTGGAGTGGTTTGCCACTTCCTTCTCTAGCTCATTTTATAGATAAAGAACTAAAGCAGATGGGGTTAAATGACTTGCCCAGGGTCACACAGCTATTATCTGAAGCCAGGTTTAAACTCCATTCTGACTTCAAACATGGCCCTTTATTCACTGCACTATATAGGTAACTTTCCTCCTCCCTCTGTACTAATAACAAAATTATTCACTGGGTTAATACCCTAATAGCTGAGTTTGGAGGTTTACTTCCTCTAAATTGAAGTGTTTGTGTGTGTGTGTGTGTGTGTGTGTCTGTGTGTGTGTGTATGTGTATACACACACACATGTATATATCTTTATTTAGTCTTTTACATCTTTTCACTGATTTTCAGAATCTCTTTTTTCCTTATAACTTCTGTTAGACTACCTTCTATTCCTTATATAATAAAGAAATAGGATAACTTAACTTAGCCCTTCAAAGAGCTTAAAACATTTCTGTTTTTAGAGAATGTTAGAACTAAAAGGAAATCAATTATATAGTTAAGTTCTCATTTTACCAGTAGGAAAATTGAAGCAATTCGGTTGAAATATAGAACATAGAGGATCTTGGAACTAGAAATTATATTTTCTAGATCCTAGTATTCTTGCAAGCAAACTGTGTTATTTGTCATTTAAACATGTAGTACAATATATAGTCTAGAACAGCTTTCCATTTTATTTAAATCAAATTTTCTAATAGCTTAAAATGAGATCAATGTCATCCAAAGTTATAAATGTGCCAGAAAATTAATGGACAAAGAATATTGATTGAGACTTGGGAGTTGCTTTAAAATTGTTCTAATGCTTTGTACCTTAACTAATTTAAATGTAAACAGTGGCCAAGCCATTTTAGTTGATGTTGATGTTAACTGTTAATTTTAAGAAAAAATTTAATTTTTTAATATGTATCCACAGATCTAAATTACTCTTTAACAATTACTCATGCTAACATGTATTTTCTGAGGACCTTCTAAACAGTAATTTAAAACTATCCTTTACTTCATGCTCCCTCTATCGAAGCATTGCTTTACTTTTCATGATTTACACGATTATTTTATACTAATGTAATACTAGAGTTTTCCACACAGTTATAGGAAGCATGTCCACAAACTGGATCTTATTACAAAAGTAAATTCCCCTCAGGTTTCCTTTAAGGCAACCTAAGAAAATCCTCAGTGACCCCAATCACTGTATTAAGTACCACATTTATCCTTTCATGACAGCTGGAATTCTGAAGCTAAGGGAAGAGGGAATGAGTACAGGGAACCAACAGAAAACAGTAAAGCCAATAATTCTATTGTGAAGTTTTTATAAAACTGAGAAAACAATGATAACCCAGATTTGAGGAGGGAAGCTGGTGAAAAAATTGCTGGTGTTGAGAAAGAAACCACCCTATGTGATAGAATGATCTAAAGTGAAGACAAACCCTATCAAATAACACATATTTTAGTCAACAACTATTTACCTGGCACTGAGAAATATACAAAGGAAACTTAAGCTAAGGCTACTTGCTTACAATCTGGTTAGGGTTATAAAACATAAAATGGGAACAATTGAGAGCTAAAGTGTATGATAATGAGTACATGTAAGAAGAACTCTGAAAAATGATAAATTGTAGCCTGAAGTACTGAAAGAGCTTCTGAAAGAGAAAGGACTTGGGCTGAGGTTAAAATTTAGAAGAAGTAGAATGGAAATTATTAGAAAAGAAGTGGTAATATAGATTAATTTTCATAAGGCAATGAGTAAACAGAATCTTAAGATTTGGATTACAGGATTTTAAAATAATTTATTCTAAACTTTTATTTGAATTTTATTGACATCTTTTTTTTTCAACTAAATTATCCTCATCCTTCTCTCTTTTTTGAGATCCAGCTTCTCTTTTTGTATAATTTTAGTATTTGTATGTGATTGATAGATTAGTCCAGGCGATCTTGAGAAGTTGCTCCTGGAGGTTCTAATTGTGAGATGGCCTGTCAAGCCTGCCTAGTAAAAGCAGGTGATTTCTTTACCAAAAACAGAAAAAAAAAGAAAGATGAACATTTACCAGATTTCCAAGTAGCTCTTATTTTTTGTTGTTATTGAAGTAACATCATAAAAGACACCATAGGAAAACACCATTTATCAATTCATCAGAGTGAACCAATGGACCAGAAATGTAGTAGAACAAACTCATTCAGCTTCCTGACTGTGGCACAACATTTAAATATATTGTCACCTGTGTAAATGTGCCAAAAAATGGTGCTAGATGGCATACAGAAAACCCATACTTGAGGAAGATAAATGATGGAAACTTCACTGTCAGATGTGAGAATAAGACCGTGTGTTTGTATAGTTGGTGCTTTATAATGCCAGTTTAACTTTCTTGGAATTGTGCATCTTCCTAAGTTTTAAAAATCATTTCCATCCCATTTCCTGTCTACCAGATTTAAACGCAAGAGCATTTTAGAAGTTAAGCTCCTGGTTAGTGGTCTTTGTATTTGTTTCCCAAATACCCAGCATATACTATGTACCTATTAAATCCTTGTTAATTGATGTATTGAATTAAAGTATGTTAAATGCAGGGGAAAAAATGACTGCACTTTTAAATGGATTGCACATTTTTTTGTTATAAATTAAAGTTCATGAAAAGTTAAATCAAGAGAAAATCATTGTCTTATTCTACTACAAATGAATCAAATCAATTTCAATTGGGCCCTTGTTAGTGGAATTATGAAATGGTATAGCAATTTTGAAAAAAAATCTGGAATTATGGAAGTATAAGTGATTAAAATGTCCATACCTTTGGAACCAGAGATGGTTACTTGGCTTATACCCCAAGGAAGTCATTGATATGAAGAAATTTACCATATGTATATACATATATCAAAATATTTATAATAGAATTTTTTGTGATAGCAAAGAATTGGAAACAAGGTAGATGTCAGTTAACTGGGAATGGCAAGCAAATTATGGTAAATGAATATCATTAAAGATTAATGTGCTGCAAGAAAATGTGTATGATGAAAACAGAAAAATATGGAAAGATACATATGAACTGATGTAGAGTCAGTTAGGTAGAGCCTGTAGAACAATTTGCACAATAGCTATAGAAATGTAAAAGAAAGAATAAATATACCCCATTCCCAAAAAATCAAGAAGGAAAATAACAAAATTATAAAGATCAGGCAGAAAGAAATGAGATGACGCTGCCATCCCATCCTTTTGTGAAGATGTTAGGCCTCTATTTGTTAAATATTGCACATAATTTGTTTTTTTCAATATTAGTTATGCTGTTTTTTCTCTCTCTAGAAAATCTTACTTGTTATATGGGATGACCCTTTTGTAGGAAGAGGAGGAATGATACTTGGGATAACTATGATGATTTAAGAAACATGATATCAAATAGTATATCTAGAAAAAGAAAATTAGGGCATTAGATTAGAAGACTTCTAAGACCTCTACTGTCTCTAAGTTCAGTGATGCTGTGGAGTTTACCTTTTCTGAAAAACAAAAAAACTGTTACCTAATTTAACCAATTATTATTTATATTTGAATTTAATCTGTTATTTTATTAATATAGGTAGCTTTTCCTACTGACAAAGATTGTAATTTATCCATCTTTTACTTAGTCTTGTTCCTAAACTTGGTAACATCTGTAATGGGAAAAGTCTGCAGCAGAGCTGGAGAAGCTAGGAATGCAGAACCTGTTAATAAAGATGGACATTCTAAATAGAATGGGGACCAGGAAGGACCATTAAAATGGAAGAGGCAAACTGAAAAACTGGGTCTCTTGCCCTTGGGACAGAAAGGAGGAAGGACAAAAGTTCTGCTCTCTGGTTTCTCTCTACTATACTACACTGACCAAATCTTCAAAACTATTGACCATTTCCCCAAATCTGAACTCTATTCCACCATCCTCCAACTTAGGAATTGTTTTAGTATTGTAACAGTTAAATTAGTTTCTCTACTAAAAGTATTATATTTTTAGAGGTTTATTAAGATTATTAAAAATCAAGGATAAAGAATTACAAAATAAGAAAGCACGTGCCTAGGACCCATAGCACAGTCACAGCCACTTACATCTTGAGAATCATGTGTGCTTAGAAGCGGAAGAAGAGAGAGCCGAAGTAGGCAGAGAGCCCCTTTAAACAATAATTTGTGATCTTGCACACAGGTGAGATTATAGGAAATTCTGGGAACTACCAAGGACTTCTGGGGTTCAAATCTCCATTTTTACAGTATTAGGGAAACCTCAACCCCGCTCTCCCTTCAACTTCTTACCTTCCCCCTTCTCCCAAATAAACCGTCTTACTTAAACTTAGAAAAGAGAGAGGGTACTTTGTTTGGTATATATACCAAGATATTCACTTTGAGCTGACTTCAGTGCTACCAACAGAAGAATCAAAGGGGTGTGTGTAGCAAGGGAAGAGGGAGATAGGACAGGGAGGGGTGAAGGGAGGAAAGAGGGAGGAGATTGGCAGATCTGATCTTGAAATTATCATCTCCCACTTAAAATAATCCCCTAATACACATCCTAAACTTTTTGATATTACTTATTGCATACATAAAAAGATTGTCTTTAGGGAATACATACCTGAATTTTAAACTCCAAGATTCAGAGTGGTTAAATCTAACAGTTCCAATGAAAAACAATAAATTCTACAAATAGTAGACAAATGATCTTCAAATATAACGGAATGGAAATTCTAATAACATAAGACTTCTCTTTACCCAGAAATGGCAGAAGGAAGTAAAATAATATTTTCTGAAAAATAAAGGTGCTCAGAATACAACCCAGAATGACATATACTATAAATCTGAACCTAATCATCTATTTAAAAAAAGACAGGTGTTCAGTAAAAGACATTTGAAGCATTCCTACCAAAATACAACAAAACAGATAGAAGAAAACATTTCAAAATAATAGAAACACAAGGAAGTACATAACTACAACCAAGGGGAAAATAAGAACTGAAACAAATTACCCACATTAGAGGAGAATATTAAAAGAAAAACTCCTGAATAAGAAGGGGGCACTTATTAGGTTAAAAAAGAAATTATAACAACTATAGGATCTGTTAAGAGATTTCTTTCTAAAAGTACATAAGTATTAGCAAAAATTGGAAAATGAGGGGATGTCCCTTGATTAGGGAGTGGCAGAACACATTGTGGTATTTGATGGTGATGGAATACTATTGTGCTATAAGGAATGATGAATTGATGGAGTTCTAGAATTATTTTTTTAAAACCATTACCTTCCGTCTTGGAATCAATACTGTGTATTGGTTCCAAGGCAGAAGAGTGGTAAGGGCTAGGCAATGAGGGTTAAGTGATTTGCCCAGTGTCACACAGTTGGGAAGTGTCTAAGGCCAAATTTGAACCTAGGACCTCTTGTCTCTAGGCCTGGCTCTCCATCCACTGAGCTACCCAGCTATACCCAATTTCTATAATTATGTTCTCTGCAGTACAGTTTGAATGTTTGGCATTTCAACTTGAGTGTCTTGTACTCTTAAGAATTTTCTTAAGACAATTCAAATGGAAGGAGTTTCAATTTTCTTGCATGGCACAACTATTTCATAAGCATATAACAAAGAAGTCAGCATAATGGCTTTATAGACCTTCAGTTTGGTATGCAGCCCAATATCTCCTCTCCTTCATACTTTCTTTTGGAGTCTCCTAAATCCTGAACTAGTTCTAGAAATTCTTGCATCAATTTCATTATCTATATAGATGTCCCTGGAAAGGTTATTACCAAAGCAAGTGAGCATACCCATAGCATCCAAAATTTCTCCATTTGCTGTAGGTAGTGTGGTACTAGCTATTAGAAAACCTCTGTTTTCTCCGGGTTGATTGTTAGGCCAAAATTAGCAGAAGCACTAGAGAATCAATCCATTCTGTTGCATCTCGGCCTCAGAGGCTACATTGATTGCACAATCACCTCCAAACAAAAAGTCAAGCTCTAACTGTCTTTCCTCTTTAGTTTTGGCTTTGTGGCCTTTTCAAGTTAAATAGTAGCTGGCCTTGATGCTGTATTCATCCTTGTTGAAAGCATCTGACAACATCAGTGAACAGCAGAAAAGCAGGGGAGCAAACACACAGCCTTTGTTTCATTCCATTGATGGTGATTAGGAAAGTGTGAACCAGAAGAACCATCCACGAGAACTCTTGTGACCATGCCATCATGAAGCCTGTATAAAAATATTGAAGTTTTCTGGGCAACCAGATTTTATCATGATCTTCAACAAGGCCTTATGACTTGACATCATCAGAGGCCTTGGTCAGATTGATGAATGTTGTGTACAGACCTCTGTTCTTATCCTGGAATTTCTCCTTGTATTGTTAAGCTTCAAACACCATGTCAGCTGTTCCTCAACCCTTTTTGAAACAACTTTGGCTCTCAGACAGGCCATCTTCTAGGTAAAGTATTGGCTAATTAAGGACAGCTCTGGCAAAAATCTTGCCATCAGTGACTAAGAGAGAGACTTCCTTGTGATTGTTACCCTGTTGCTTTTTCCTTTCTAGTGATGACAATGCAGGCACCCTTGATTTCCATGGGGATAACTTCCTTTTGCCATAAAATCCAGAATATTTCAGTCAGCTTTTGTTTGAGCAGTAAACCCCCTACCTTGTAAATCTCTACTGAAATGGAATTAACACCTTGCATTTTGCCACATGAGAATAGCCTAATGTCATTCAATGCCTCTTCCTTCAGTTGGAAGTTGAGCTAGAGAAGGACTGGCTTCAACCTG
Organism: Monodelphis domestica; assembly: GCF_027887165.1. Lineage (NCBI taxonomy): Eukaryota > Metazoa > Chordata > Mammalia > Didelphimorphia > Didelphidae > Monodelphis > Monodelphis domestica. The sequence continues at coordinate 514,334,686 of NC_077227.1, read as the reverse complement.
AGGTATACAGCCAAAGCCTTCAATATTGGTTGATGATGGTCTATTGAGAATGCTACAGAAGTCTTTAGCCCATATTTCCTGGATTATGTTCTTATTGATCAATGTGTCTCCACTCTCCACTGGGCCAATAGCTGCCCAGTAAAACACTTAAGTGCTAGCTATTTTTAAATACAAGCTATTATTTTTCTTTTTTGAGGATCCTCTGAGGTTCCTATATGACTTTGACCAGGTTTTGGTCCACTTATGGAGTTAGCAAGAATTTAAATAATGTTTGTGATCTGGTTTTTAGAGAAGGGGGAGGGCAAGGCAGAGCCCTACTCTTAGCTTGAGAAGTTGGGCACCTTTCAGACTGATGAGAAAGTTGGCCACTCCCAGACAGGTGGGATGCATTAACTGTTGTCAATTTCTGGAAAATACAGCTAGGCTGCAGGTAAACTATATTCCTTAGTGCCCATGAAAATATGAGCCTGGGCTGTGGGGAGTGTAGTCTTCTGACACTGGCCAAAAAGATTGGGATTGAGAAGTGGGAGTATCTAAAAGCTTTCAGCCCATAGTTGTCTAATTTAGTGGGAAATAAGGGCCAATGGATGAGAATTCCCTCAGTACAGAGCAGATAAGGGCAGGGACTGTGTTTCCAATCAGGCCTGGATTTTCAATGGACATGGAAGGGTTTCCACGGATTTGTATTTACTCAGGCAGGCCACTGGGTTAGGTTTTCCTTTGTCTCTGTTCTTTGCATTGATCCATGGACCAGGCTTCTAGACTTGAGAGAGAGAGAGAGAACGAGAGAGAGAGAGAGCGAGAGAGAGAGAGCGAGAGAGAGAGAGAGAGAGAGAGAGAGAGAGAGAGAGAGAGAGAGAGAGCAAGAGAGAGAGAGAGAGGGAGAGGGAGAGGGAGAGGGAGAGGGAGAAGGGAATAGGGCTTAAATACCCCCTCTGTTTAGGCTGGGCCAAAAGGCCCAAGCCCTTAGATAGCTTAGATAGAGGCAAAGAAAAGAGATCCGTCCCTATCACTCACGTGACCAAAATGGAGAAACAGTCTCAGGGGCCTCCACCTCCAGCTTCCTTCAGAGCAAGCTTCTCAGAGTACAACCTCTCAGAGCAAAACCTCTCCAACCTCCCCTCTAGTCCTCAGACCCCGCTATCTTTAAGGAAACCATCTAAGTTCCCTCCCCTCAGTTCTCACATCTAGCAATCACTGTCCATGTCTTCCCTGTGCCAATGGTGGCTCTACCTTAACCCAGGACCGCCCAGAGGTCTGTGGCTTTGCACATGTTTGTTGAAGGTCATATTCTCAAATAATTAAATCTTGATCCTTTGCTGCAGCCCTTCCTAAATCCTGTTACCCTGAGCAGGGTGGAGATTGGAAGTTCCAAGACCTGGTTCTGTCATTCCAAGTATCTCTATTGTATCAATTCTAAAATCAATCATGACTCAAAGAACTTCCTGTTCTATGCTTAAGCATAGGTCAAGGCCCTTTCCATTGTTCAGCAAAAGGTTTCTGTCCTAAAGTAATCTTAAGTAGGGAGGAGAAGGAACCTCCCATGCCAATGGGGTTCACATTCCAATACAGTTCCCACTATCAGTAGGAAATTCTTCAAGTATGAAATTTCCCAATGGTGAAATTTCCAACATTTATAAGTCTAAGAAATTTTAAGGTTTACACCTTCCAGCTCAGTAGTGGGCAATAGAGACTAGATGCAGATGCCAGTGGGGAGAGGGACCAGGTTCAGGTGAGTGCTAGTTCTGAGGCTCTGGGTTCCTAGATTTACTGTATTCCTAGACAGCAGCTATAGTGATCATCTGAGCAGCCTATCTTTAAAAAAAAAAACAAACCCTTAGCTTCTGCCATAGAACTAATACTTTATATTGGTTCTAAGGCAAAAGAGTGGTAAGGACTAGACAATGGGGGTTAAATGACTTGCCCAGAGTCACACAGTTAGAAAGTGTTTTGAGTACAGCCACTTTTGAGCCTAGGACCTTCTGTCTCTAGGCCTGGCTTTCAATCCATTGAACCACATAACTGCCCCCTATCTCAGCCTATCTCTGTTTCCCTGGAATCTCTCTTTGTGTTTCTCTTCTTGATACTTCCTTTATATTCTTGATGCAGTGACCATTTGTATTTGACAAATAGATTTGGAAAGAGCTGATTACTTTAGCTTTCCTACTTTTTCAGCCAGCTCACCTTAAGTCAGATATCTCTATTATATTTGTTTAACTTACAAATTTGTGCATCTGTAACACATCGAACTTATTGTTGGTATAAGTCTAGTCCCTGAACTCCTGTTCATTCAGTGAAGACATAGTTTCTAAACCCATGGTTATTCTTCCTCCATTTCTGCCAACTCCAGTATTTTTTTCTAAATCCCTACTTTCTATCTTAGAATTGATCATTATCAGTTCCAAGGCAGAAGAGCAGTAGGGGCTAGGCAATTGGAATTAAGTGACTTGCCCAGTGTCATCTAACTAGGAAGTGCCTAAGGCCAGATATGAACCCAGTCCTTTTTACTTCAGGTCTAGTGCTCTATACACTCTACTATCTAGCTTCCTCTAACCCCAGTGTTTCTGAGAACAAGTCTCTATTACCTTTAGGTGGGAAAGGATTAACTAACTTGAATCAGAGAGATCTTTGTTTCCAAATAGAAAATAAAACAAATTTAGTAGAAAAACATTACCTGTCTGGTTATCCTTATGTAGAAGTATCCAGAGAGAGAAGGGAATGGAGTAAGTATTTATAGAGCATATACTATGTATCAGGCACCATACCAAGTACTTTTTTTTTTTAAACAAATTTTATCTCACTTGATCCTAACAACAACCCTGTGAAGAATACCTATTATTATCCACATTTTATAATTGAGGGAACTGAGGCAAATAGAGGTTGTGACTTCCATAGTCACCCAGCTAGTAAGCATTTGAGGCTGGATTTGAACTTGGGTTTTCCTGATTTTAGACTCAGTGCTCTATCCACTGCACCACCAGCTGCCTCAGTGTGGACCTTCACACTATCCCTGAAATGGAAGGAATTTGGATTTAAAGTGGTCTCCTTATTCCAGAAAATGGACATACATTCTCTCTACCCATTAAGTCATATATAGTATATTTTTTTAGGCCACAATTTTCTTATCTGTATAAAAAGGAGTTAAAACAGATGATCCAAAAGGGTCATTCCAGCTCTGATATTCTGTGAGTTCTATCCCTGATGTACAGGTATTCTAATTCCCTTTGAACACCCTTCACCAATATACTCATACAAGTATTGATACTTATGGCACTTTACTGGCATTCAGGTGCACAAAAGCATCTTTCATAAAAGCAAAGAAAGAAGATTAAGGTACATAGAAATAGATGATTCTTTTAAGCTCACTCATATTTTATTTGATCAGTGGGGGAAAGGTGAATGTTTAAAACAGAGTTAAGTAACAGCAAGAAAGAATAAAAATCTATTATATCCTTGGACTGCAAATTAGTTATTTTTATGGGGCATTCAACCTGGAAAGTGTTATTTCTTGGTTTATGGAGGGTTAGTATCTTTATAGTATGACTTTTTTCATTCTATTTTATGCTTTGTAGATATTTTCTCTCAGATGTCAGATTCCAATGGCTTAATGATATTTAATAAGTTTGACCAGTTTCTGAAGGAAGTTTTGAAGCTCCCTACCGCTGTTTTTGAAGGCCCTTCTTTTGGGTATACAGAGCATTCAGTACGAACATGTTTTCCACAACAGGTAAGTATATTTGCTATTATACAATATTCTTAGACACTTAGGATTAAAAGGGCTTTGAGCCTTCTAATTTTGGTTAGATTTGACTACCCTGTGGTTTCTGAAATAGTTTCTAGAATATGAAAGTCTTAGGGATGGAACAAGGGGAGGTTGAAGAACTGAAAAATGCAGTTGGGAAAGGGGACCATTTTATTATTAAGAATTTTTTGTTTGGGCATGTTTCTGAATAAATCATGCAATTTATGATGAATAATGGCTTCCATTCCCTCTAGAAGCAACTTTTAAAAACTTAATCCAAGTTTTACAAATGAGCTGTCATATATAATGGTAGAAGTAACTCATGTTGATAAAATCACAGATCCTTTGTGTACAAATTTTATTGAAACATCAAATTTTTTATATTAAAGTAAGATGTTCATGTATGTCACTAGGCCTTACTCAAAAGATCAACTTAATTAGAAGATTTTGTTCAACAGTTCTTCTAAAACAGTTTCTGATGTTTTAATGAAATAGAAATGAGTTAATATATGTCAACAAGGTAATATAATAACCAAAAAAGCTAATTTTATCTTGGGTTTCATTGAGACATAGCATCTAGGACTGGGGATAGGACAGATCTGCTATACTTTGCCCTTGCGGGACCACATCTAGAATATTATGTTTAGTTCTTGTCACCACATTTTAAGGATGTTGATAGGCTGGGTGGTATTGAGAGGAGGAAAACCAATATGATAAAAGGTGTTGAGATCATGTTTTAGGAGTATTATTTTAAAGGCAGTAAGAACATTTAACCTTTTTTAAAAAAAAGACTTGAGAGGGAAGCAATTAATTTTCTTTCAATAAATATTTGAAAAACTTTCATGAAGAAGAAAGATTATAGTTCTTCCTGGCCTCAAAAGGTATAACTAGAAGTGGTATTTCTTACAGAAAGACACATTTTTGTAAGGAAAACTTCAGTATTTGAACTTTCTATGAGTGAAATAGAAGATGAGCTCAGTACAGGGTATTTAAATATATTTATTAAACCCTTCCTGTTTGCAAGTCACTCTGAGTTTCTCCTCACTAGGTATTTTTCTTAAATGAAGTTAGAAAGGTCAATGTTCATGTAAGTGATAGAAATTCCTAAATAGGATGAACTAGATGGCACTTTTTTGAGGTCCCTTTCAAGTCTGATATTCTGTGATACATGAAATATTGGTTAAATGCCTATCGTATACAAGGTTGTTTAGGTGTTGGGGGTACAGAGGCTGAAATGATACTATCCCTACCATCAAAGAGCTTACATTCCACTGGGGGGAGGGGCTCTGGGTTGCAACATGTACAAAGAAAGATATACCAGCTACAAATATCTCAAAGTGTTTACATGTGAGAGGAATTAGTTATGAGTTCTCCTTTATCCTAGAGGGTGCAAGGAGCAGTGGGTCAGAGTTTCAGAGAGGCAGATTTTTGGTCCATTTAATGAGAAACTTTCTAACAGAGCTCTCCAGAGATGGAATGGGTTGCCTTGAGCATAACTGGTTCCCTACCAGAGGTTTTTTAAGCAGATGGTCACTTATTCACTCTGTTATAGAATGATCTGTTGTTTAGGTTTGTATTTATAGAGATGACTTCTGAAGTCCCTTTCAAGTCTAAGATTCTGGCTACTTACTCAAATGATTTCTTTGAAAATTGCAGAATAGAACATTACTGTATAAAACTACCCACAATATCAATCAAAGCCATATTCTATTCCCATCTTTAGCAAGAGATAAGTAAAAGTAAATACCTTGGGACATGCCAGTTTCCACCTTGTCATTGTGCTCCTGATCACGGAACATGCTTCTTCTTGCCTGTGCCTATCATGAGACTGACTTCCTAAGGCTTTTTTCACTGCTCTGAAAAGAGCAACATTACCTGCCATGAGATCAGGAACTTGGATGGCTTTTGTCCTAATTATCTTACCTTCCACAGTGGATCTCTCCCTATCCACTGAAAGTTTTTTAGTCTTTTTATACATTACTTCCTTCTATGTACGTACTCCTTTGTTTCAACCATCCTGATCTGTTTGCTATTTCTCACATTCAGAGTGCTCCATTTCACATTTCCTCATCTTTGCATTGGCTGTGCTGTATTCCTGCCACACTGCCTTGTTTTTTGCCATGTCTTTTCTCAATTGAGTCTCTAACTCCTGCCCTGGAACTTGACTGTTTATTTAGAATTCCTTAAGACCAGCTGATCTTAGGTACCTAACCATGAAATATTCTTTTATTCTTCCCTGACTCAAGCAGATCTCAATTGGTTGTGCTGCTCACTCTGAGACTTGAACTGATTATTGAGCGCCCACTGCATCTAGTTGGCCCCAGGTATTCAACAGCTTTATCTTCTTTCTATGTCACATTGCTTCCTCTTGTCTATCCTTCCAACCTCATCTCCAGCTCCCAGCCAGGGCCCATGATGATGGTTCCAAGCATCTAACCACATTATCTCCCTGCTATGGTCCCTTCCCTCTCATTACTCATCTACCACTTTTAGCTCAAGGAACAATAATCAAGTCAATAATACATTTGTTTCTGGAAAGAACCCTTCCTTTGATTGGAGAGGGTGGAGATGGAGAGCTCTGAGAATTTCCACTTAAAGAGGGTGCCCAGGCCAGTCATCTTTTCATTGTCTACTCAGATATACCCTTCTGGACACTGCCATCATGCCCCTGCACTGGATACCTTCCCTTCCCCTTTCCCCCTTTCAACTTTCTTTTATGTATTGTCTTCCTCCATTAGATTATAAGCTCCTTGTGAGCAGGTACTGTCTTTCATTTTCTTTTTTTCTTTTGTATTCCCAGTCTTTAGTACATTGGCTGGGACATAGGAAGTATTTCATAAATATTTATTGACTGATTTAATTGCTTTATCACTCCACTCACCATTCCTATAACTTAACTCTTATCTGACTATCACTATCTTTTATGTCTTAACATCTCTCAGAATGTAAACTCCTTGAAGTCAGAGACTATCTCTTTTTTGTATCCTCATTACTTAGCACTATGCCTGGTACATAGTAAATGGTTAACAGATATTTTTCATTTGCTCATTTGTTCATCAGAATTTAACCTTCATTAGCTGACATGTTTGTAACCTATGTAAATTATCATCAGTAATTCTAATTTATGATGAGTTCCTCTACCTAACTTTATTAGAATTATGAGACTGTAGCTCTGAAATGATGTTTACTCTTAATTCTAAAGAGACATAATTATTAAATTTGTAAATGAAGTAACATAGTATTGTATACAAAATAATCATTAAACTCTTATTTTTTTTCCACTTAGCAAACTGGTAAAGCCATTTTTCTAGCCAATACTTAACAGCATATGGAAGTATTTCCACATTGGAAGTTATTTTGAGAAAACATTATTTACAAATATTGTCAAATAAAATATGTATTTCCAAATGCTGCTAGGGTCTAGACTGAACATACCTACGCATATAAGAAAAAGCCTGTGCTCATGTAAAAATCTTTCATAGTAAGAGAGAGGATGATGATAAAGAAAATAGAAACATGTCTCTGGCATTCTCAATCCAAATTTCCTCCTGGGGTTGATTTTATAATAGTATTATCAAAATGGATTTCCCATTTAATATGATTAAGTACACAAATATTGTTATTAGTTGCTCAAAAGATTCTTAGTGGCTTCATAAATGAGATAAAATAAGATTTTTTAAAATTTACTAAGATTATTTTATGAAAAATACCTTCAAGAATATCAATTTTGGGGCAGCTGGGTAGCTCAGTGAATTGAGAGCCAGGCCTAGAGATTGGAGGTCCTAGGTTAAAATCTGGCCTCAAACACTTCCCAGCTGTGTGACCCTGGGCAAGTCACTTGACCCCCATTGCCTAGCCCTTACCATTCTTCTGCCTTGGAATCAATACACAGTATTGATTCCAAGACAGAAGGTAAGGGTTTAAAAAAAAAAGAATATCATTGTTAATAGACAAAAATACATTATTGCTGGAGTTTATCAAGATCACTGTACTTTCTGCATAGTAGGCTTTCTTTGAACAGGCTCCCTTTTTTTAAGGAACGTAATATATATTAATAAAATCTATTCCAAGGAGAATGAATAAAGAGTAGCTTCTGTAATTATACATAAACAAATTTTCAGAATGAAGGAATTAGAAACTATTTCCTTGTTTCAAACTAATCTGATGTTTTCCTTATGACTCTGAAGACTAGTTCTTTTCACGTTTGTTTTTTTGCTTTCTGCAAGTTCTTTTTGTTCTTTTTCATAACTTGTGTTTAGGTTATTGTTTAAGTTAATTTTTTTTGGTACATATCTCATTACCTCTTACAAGGTTTCTTTTTCAATATGCTTTGTTTTGGGTATTTGAATTCTTTCAGTTTCTCCATGTTATCTTAAAAAATATTTTAGTACTTTTCTTTGATCACTTTTAGTTGTAGTTGATTTTATTTGCGTGATTTGAACTATTTTTCTTCTCTTGCTTATTTTCTGTTGTTTCTTGAGGAGTATATGAGAAACTTTGCTTCCTTCAAACCTCTTATTCTGCCATCTTACTGGAAATCATCTGCTCAACACACACACACCACTTTATGCATGAAGGAAGTGCTTTAGGTTGTCCATCTAACTGATTGTTATAATCTGGATGCTAGATCTTTATCCACAGTGTTTTTCTTGGATGAAACATGGTTTTTGGATGAAAGTGGTTAAAACAAACATTGGATCTTATTCAAAAAGTTCCACAGTTTTCCTGGACTTTATGTAATCAATTAGCATATATCCAGGATTAACAGAAGAATCCACATCTTCTCATCTATAATGTCTTCATTAACTCAGATTCTACTCCATGACACTGCCAAACATTAGATGATAACGCTTTCTCCTGTTTTATATCCCATCTGTTATTAATATGGAAGAAACATAATTTACTTTTGCATTTTAATCCAATTTGTCAGATATATTATTTATTAAATGTTGAAGCATCTTTTTGATGAGTGAACCTGTTTTTGTTTGGAACCTTGGGTCCTTCATACCCTTTCCTGAGAGGCCACTGGTTTCTTGTTAAGAAGACAAAAAGTATCTTTTTGGAAAAAATTTCTGCCCACAGAATTTCTCTTATGAAATAATGAGACTTTTTTCTCAGGCTTTTCCCTGCCCACATTTTATGCTAACTGTGAAACTATGAAATTCCATAGCAATGGTAAAACAGAAGCACATAACTTCATTTAGTGTTATTTTAGTTGTAAACCAGAAGTCAGTGTTTATAGTTGCATATTGCCTGGAAAACAACTATTTCTTTTTAGTCTGATCACTATTAAACAAAAGGAATACCTTTCTAAGAACCAACACAAAGAGGCAAAAAACAGAGGCACTATGAACAGACTCCATGTTGGACTAGGCATGGAGAAAGGCACTTAGCTTCTTCGGAGAAAGAAGGGATAAGACCATCCTTACTTTGGAGAATGCTCACTGAAACATCTTTACCACCGGAGAAGGAAAGGGGGCAAATTCTCTGGTTATGGTCCGGTTGGGAATCAGTTTCAGTTTGGTTTCAGTAGCCAGTACCTGTGCATGCTCTAAATTAGGTAGTGAAAAAAAATTAAAATTAAATCTCAATAATAAAAATATTAGATTTTAATAGATTTATTAAATGATCCTTAGAAGTAAAGGAATAAAAAGGTAACAAAATAAAACCAACCATGTGCCCATGGCTAATCAGCCTGTTAAAAAACTCCCACACTTACCACCACTAAGGTTGCCAACAGGAAGCCAAAGAGGCCAAGGCCAGCCAACCCACTGGCTAATACAGGAATTTCGTAATGACAGGAAGCCAGTGGGCTCCCGGGAAATGTAGTTTTAGGGTAACATTTCCAATTACACATCCTCCCAATGATCATTTGGGGGGGCTGATCTCCCCAGTTTGATCATTTAACATAATTAGCTTTTAAATTATAGTAACTTGGGGATAAAAGGGAAAAGAACAAATCCATGATTATCAGGCGCAATGACAAAAAGCCAGTTAGGGGGCAGTCCCCATCATCATAAGAGTATACATACAAAAACAAATTCATTCAACCCCACACAGTTCAAATCACCACATCCCAAAGTTCACTCTGGATCTTCTGGTTCAGTGTATGGTCTACGGAGGCATCTTCATGGCGCCTTCTCCAAAGAGTTCACTTTCTGGATTCGAAGAGGTAGCATGTTTCTTATCCTAAAATTACTCTCAAAAAGAATTTAAACTTTGCATTTTAGAATAATTATGTATTCCTCCCTGAAGAGGATGTTGAAAAACACAGGGATCACTTAGGAATGCATGGTTGAGTTATGAGGTATATGAATCAATTGACAAGAGAAATCAAAAACATAAAAAAATCCAAATAAAAGAGAAAAAATGACTTCTTTATTAAAGTATCAATGTCTTATGTGTAAACATTTTAAACAAAGGAAAATAAATCTATAACAGTTCCTTAAATCAGGGCCCAATTAAAGTGATTTAAGCAATTATGCATTACCCAATCAGGAGCAAGGACAACAGAAATTTTGCCACACTATGAAAGACAGAAAAGGGACTAAATTTAAAGCAGCAAATGGGAGCCAAGATGGAGCCATAATAATCAGTGTTCTGTATTTGATATAGAGTGTGTGGTACAAGAAAGACCTGCATTTAACACATGTTAAATAGCCACTACCTCAAGTCTCACACATGATCAAGTCTTTGTGCTCTTTGCACAGAATGTCATCAATCCTCATAGGACTGGTTTGGTCTCTTTGATCTTGTGCTCATTTGCTTCTTTGGCACTGTGAAAGGGCTCTTTTTGTATTCCCTTTTCCTAGAATCAGACAGAATCATTCATCAAAGTCCCATAATTTTTAAAATTATCAATGGCATCATTTTTATAGTCTAAAGCTTTTTGGGTGTACATTGACATTAGGGCAAATGTATTTTAAACTTGTATTACTGCAAAATAAAAAAAATTAAAGAAAATCTTCTCAATACTTGTGACATGTGCTTCAAATACAAAAAGGAGAGAAAAAAACAAAACTGAAATGCTATATTGCACACGCAAGGAAAAACAATAAAAAAAGTTTTAAAAATCAAAAATATATAGCTTACAATCAGTGACACAGTGTTTCACCTAGAAAAGGTAGAATACAAAGGTTTCTCACCCCAAAATGAGATCCATTTCCTTTTCAAACTTGGCCATGATCCACTGAGTGTAATTTTTTTTTTACAAAGTAAAGAACAGTAGTACAACAGGTAATGCATATTCAAGAAGTATCAAAATCCCCAAAGTTATAATAGTCCTTTTAATGACAGTATCAAACAAATCCACTATCATTAGGATTCACATGAGTTTGCTGTATGACATTTAAATAAAAACCTTAGAAGCTAATGGATACTTGTCACAAGTTTTTCAGGTGTAGCAATCTTTCAACCTTAACTGAGATATTTTTTTTAATCTATTACTTCCATCATTACATATGTGACAGGAGAGCCTAGAAAAAACCAAACCTCTGTAATGTTGATGTTGGCTCTAAAAAATGTCACCAAGAATCTAGATCATTCTGGTGGAAGGGTAGATTAAGCTGAAGAGTTACAAATGAGGGATGCTCCATCCAGGGATACCACACCCTAGGAACAATTTCCCAGCTCTTCTGGTATAAAATTGTTATGTCTCGCCCATTACATTTTACAAATGCAGAGGTGGGGATATAATTGCACTTCACTTCAGCTACTAAAATGGATCCTTTACCTCTTGTTACAAATAACTCTGAGACTGGCAAAATGATCAGTCAGAGCTACTGAAAAAAAATAATAAAAACCGTGTCTGAAGACCCTTTATAATCAATTTGAGATGTTTAGCTCATTAAATTTTTCAAAGGTTGTTAGCCAGGTTGAGTCCATCCATCCTCTATGTGACATTTAAACAAGGCAAAATGGAAGAAAGAACTGTTTATAAGCTTTTACAATATTTTGTTCAGTATAGTTATGGGGGAAAGGTAACAGAATAGATCTAATAGTTAAAACACAATAGAATAAAATGATTAGTATCGATCAGATTAATATATGAACTAAAAAAAACCAAAATTAAGTTGTAAACAAAACTTATCGGCAAAATACAATAAAATACAGAGACTTTCATAAAACAATGGAGTCTGAAAAGGCTTAAATTTTCACCTCCAGTATCTTTAAAGTTCCTTTCTCTATCTGTTCAGATTCCTTTTGTCAGAGCTCTGGGATCTCCCATAGTGAGGGAGAATTTCTCACTGACCGTGGTGTGAAGGAATCCCAAACTGGATGAATCTTAGAGACTGGGCAGGCCCAAATGGCAAAGGATTGTAGGGAGATGAATTTCTCCCCTAAATCTCAGGCCAGTTAATTGAAAGGACCAGTACACCCAGGAATGGTAGAAAGAAAAAACATCCTAAAAACTGCTCTTTCATAGAGTGAGCCATGCTTGTAATTTTACTTCCTGTTTTGAAGAGTAACCTTCCTTCCCCATCCTCCCAGGGTAAAACGCTAGGGAGAAGTTTGTTTCCTCGCCACATGGACGGGGAGTTTGGAGGCTAATTATTGCCTAAGGGAAACACACCCTGGTTTTTACCAGCTGCCCAGAGAGAGGCTCCAAGGATTTTCAGTTTGTGAATTCAGAACAGCAGTCGAGGTCGGGGCTGGGGCCAGAGGATAAGGAAATCAGGAAAAGATTCAGGAGCAGGAGCAGGAGCAGGAGCAAGCAGTATCAGGAACAGAAGGAGGATCAGCAGTAGCTCCAAAGAGAGGCAGCAGCAAGGAATGCTGGCTCAAGCAGATGGGCGAGAGAAGCAGCTTATCTCTTCTCTGCCAAGAGTCTCTGGATAAGTCCCTCAAGCTAAAACAGCTGGGCCAGTAGTGAGGGTGACTGGGCAAAAAGTAGGGATGGCAAAAGTAAGACTCCGAAGAGAGTTCAGAGTTGTCTTGGAGTTTGTGAGGGTGGGTGGGTGGTGGTAGCAAAAAGCCTTGGCAAGAGAAACGTGGCTTAAACATTTTTTTATCTAGGCTATCTTAAAAAAATTCCTTCTCCAACTTAATCTCAATAATAAAAATATTATATTTTAAGAGATTTATTAAATGATCATAAGAAGTAAAGAAATAAAAAAAACAAAATAAAACCAACCACATGCCCACGGCTAAACAGTCTGTTAAAAAACCATGTGCTTATTGCCACCAAGGTAGTGACAGGAAACCAAAGATGCTGAGGCCACCCAACCCACTGGCTAATATCCCCCGTCTACAGGAAATACGTAATGACAGGAAGTCAGTGGGTTCCCAGGAAATACAGTTTTAGGGTAACAGATTTCTAATTACACAGTAGCTGCGTTCTTTCACTGCAGATGATCCCACTTTTCTGAAAGCAAGTTCCCCAGCCTTTTTTACTTGTATTGGCAACAGGCAATTTATGCTCTGGTTGCTATGAGTGTGAGGCTCCCATTTGTCAGGTCTCCTTTACATTTCTATCTACTAATGCTAATCAGTACTTCTTGGAAACATCCTTAGAAGTTTGGGTTTTGTTCTTAGTATTTTTTTAAACATAAATACAGGTCGAATACCTGGTGAAATACCTTTATAGGTAGAGATATTCTCTAACGGGACCAGAATTGGGAATCTAACCTTGAATTGGAAAGAAAGTTTCCAAGTAATTTTTTTTCTTTGTGGCTAGAATTGCCTGAAATATTTTGCTATATACTCATACTACCTGCAAATGAACACAAGGAAAGATTTGGTAACTAAAAATTTTTGTGAGAAATAAAATTATTGTTGTTCAGTCATTCCAATTATGTCTGACTCTTAATGATTCCATTTGGGGGTTTTCTTGGCAAAAATATTTGAGTATTTTGCTATTTCCTTTTCTAGCTCATTTTACAGATGAGGCAACTGAAGCAAACAGGCTTAAGTAATTTGCCAAGGGTGATACAGCTAATAACTGTCTGACATCAGACCTGAAACCTGAGTTCCTGGCCAGGGCTCTTTCCACTGCTCTAGCTAAATACCCTGTGAAGTAAAATTTGTGTTGTAGGGGACTGGAGGTAGATATCTGGGGTTCAGGATGGGTACCATCCTGGGGTTCAGGATGCAAGACCCCAAAACTTAGCTTAAAAATAAAAAGAGAAATTTATTAATTTATAAGGTAATGTTGAATGGTTGGGAGACAGGCTCAAATGTGTAGACAGCCTCCTCAAAGATGAATTCTGGGGGTTTTATATTTTATTTATAGCAGATGGTATTTGACTTGAGGAGGGTATGACAGGCAAAAGTTGTGTGTGTGTGTGTGTGTGGGTTTGATCACTTGACCAGGGTCAGAGTAGTGTCTTATGTCCAGAAGACATGTATAGCTTCGGGGACAGGTAGATTGCCTAGGTTTCAACTCGATGATAATTGGGGCATAACCAGAATATGTATATCTGTGTCCATCTTGAAAACTAGGGGAGAATCCAAAGGGGATAATTTCTCTGAAGAGTCTTTCTCTTTGATGTCCTGAGTCTTTATCAGAAGTCTTTGATGTTTTAGGGTTAGTATTCACAAAAATGCAAGGAATTAAAGGATTTTTCCAGCTTACAGTTTGGCTTTAAGCACTTCTACAATTTGGAGGTACGACGTCTCATGTCATTTCGACAGTAAAAATACAATAACAGTGTATTAAATAGGTAGCCCTTGAATAGAGGATTGGACCTGGAATTAAGAACTCCATTTGGACTCAAAATTTCAAAAAATCATAAATGGAAACTGCCTCTTAGAACCAGAAAGCAAAATGAAGACAGATTTGATGACCTCTTAAAAGAACTACAAAATAAAAGTTCCTGGAATTTCATGACCAAAATCAAGTGTGTTCTTTACCAAAGGAAAAATATCACATGCACTCAAAGAGAAGTAGTTTAAATGCCAAAGAACCTTGCCAAGGATTAAACAAGAATTGGCAGTTTCTACTATAAATAAACTTCTGTTATAAGGGAGATCTTGATTACAGCATTTAGAAAGGCAAAGACTTACAACCAAGAATTAACTACCCTGTTATTTTTAACATACTTTTACATGGAGGGGAGGGTGTTAATCTTTAATGAAGGACTTTAAAGGGTTTCTGACAAAAAAACTAGATCTGTGTAAAAACTGAAATGTAAGCATGAATAAAAATCTAGAAAGATAAATTTACTTGAACAGTTTGAAGAGGTACATGATGTAGTGCTAACATTCTAATAGAAGAAACACATTTTCCTTCTGAACTTTAATGCCATCTAAGTATATCAAGGGAGTTAAATAAATAGGAAAAACAGATGTGACACATAGAAGATGCCCTTTCCTTGGAAAATTTGTCAAGAAACTTTGGTACTTGAATTTAATGGAATATACCACAGTAAGATAATCAGTGTGAAGACTGTAGAGAAGTATTAGGAGACACCTAACTAAGAATGATGGCCAAGTCAGGCAGAACCATGAAAACAAGGTATACAGTGCCACCATGGTTTAAGTGGGAAGAACAGTAATAATAAAAAAAAAAATCAGCTGAATGCTTTGCAAGTACATCCAAGCTTGCCCAAAAGTAGGAAGAAGAAAGTATTTATTTTCCATTCATAATTGCTAAAGTGGGAGGTGATGGGTAAGGAGCACTGTGTTTATATGGTCAAATTCATTTGATGTGTCAGTTTGCTCAAGCTTTTTTCTCTTAAATTTTTATTTTTTATTACACGGTATGACTCTGGGAAGAGAAAGGAGAGGAAAACATACAGTAAATATGGTATACGTATATGTATATTTAAAATGAAGATAATATTCAACAATGTAGCAATAATTTCTTTTTTTGTTATATTACAGTACCCAGTTAACTCTCTCCCTCTGCTACCCACATTTCAAAAAGCATTATTTGACAAAAAAGATATATATAAAACTATGTCTTGCTTGTTTTCTCTTTATCAATTCTTTCTTTGGAGGTGAAAATACACAAGTTATTCTTCAAACAATATTTCTGTTACTATATATAATGGTCTCTTGGTTGTACTCATTTCACTCTTTATAATTTCATGTAGCAGCTCAATTTCTTATTTTTAAAAAATCCCTCAGGAAGTATTCCTGTAAATAATCTTATTGGATAGGCAGAATCTCTGATCTCTAGGACTTGACTAGGAAGATGTTAACATTTTCCCTTATGTAAAACATTTTCGATCTCTATAAATTGTGTGGAGTACCCAGGGCCATTTATAGCTATAAATAATAAGCATTCATAAACTAGCATATGACAGTCATAAATAATTCGATTTAGATAGTGTAAATTTACACACATAGAACTTATATATTACTTTAGCAGACAGCATATCAAAGTTGCAGTTATCCAATATTAGATCACATGATAGAAGCATTCTATAAACCACACATATGTTATATATAACACAAATTGCATGCAACCATTTATGGGTATCGATTGGCTACATTTGTTAACTTTTCCTATTGCTTCTGAAGTATCTTAAGTCAACCTTGTCACTGTCAGAGTTGTAGAAACCTATAGTTTCCAGCTTTAGTTCTGTATCTCTTATTCCTATATTTTTCTTATTCTTCCTTCTCTTCCATGCTGGTTTCCCCAGCTTCATTTCAGAACCCCTACCTTAGAGAGGTCTCTACACACCATTGATACAAGCAGATTGCTTCCATTTCAAATGACATATGGGATCAAGGAGGAGGAGAGAAACTTCTCCTGTCTGAGATTTGAGGTAGTAAAAGCAATCCATGTGATTCTAGGATATAGAGCCTCAATGGTTAGTGGAAAGAAAGCACTGACCCCAAGGCAGGAGGCCTATGGGCTAATTTAGGCAACAATCAAGCAAAGTGAGAGGTTACCATATATTAAGTACCTACCATGTGCAAAACACCTTACTAAACACTGAAGATACAAGTACAAAGAATGATTAATGTTGATTCACAATGAGCTTAATATTTTCTAACCTATTTTTCTGGCATTGTCACTAACTTAAAAAAATTCTGTATAACTTTCCACTTCTATTAAATGAAGGTGAAAATGTGTAATCTTTTTTAATAGAAGTATTGTGAGGATCAAACAAAATATTAAGATAAATGTGTATATATATATACATACAGATGCATGTAGGCATATACCACATATATGTATACACATGCATGTATATATGCATATATCTGGTAATATTTTGTTTTTTGTTGTAATTACACATGTAGTTAAGATTTGAATTGTTCTCATTAAATCTGAAGATTTAAGTTCTTTTTAAAGACAATTCAAAATCTTAACTACAGTAAGTTTTTAGTAAATGTTTATTAAATTAGATTAAATTTTTTTAAATCAGATTAAAATTTTGTAGGAGAAATAGTTTGGAAAGAAAAAAATCCTTTCTGTTAAGGAAATTGTTTTCTGTTTTGTTTACAGAAAAAGATAATGCTAAATATGTTTTTAGACACATTGATGGCTGACCCTCCTCCCCAGTGCCTTGTCTGGCTACCTCTCATGCATAGACTTGCCCATGTTGAAAATGGTAAGTATAATATTTCCAAAATTTGTTGTTTCTTAGTGTTTTAAGACCTTAGAGTTGTGGATAAAATGATGAATATATAGTTAGGAAGTCTGGGGTCCAGATCCCACTTCAGAAACTTAGTAGCTATGTAACCCTGGGTAAATAATTTAATCTCTTGGTTCTTCATTTATATGAGAGTATTGGACTGGATGGTTTTAAAGGTTTCTTATGGTTCTAAGTCAATACTTTTCACTGTATCTTTCTTCAAATCCCCTTCAAGAGGTCATGCTTTGTAAAGGGATTTTAAAGAAAAAAAAAGTCCAGTAAAACTAACATGTACTGAAAAAGTTTGATGTTATATGCAATGCTCCACAGTGTTCCATATCAAGGGCCCTCTACCTCCACAAAGAGGTGAAGTGATGCTTATTTTCAGATCTCTAATTTGGAACCAAGTTTGACTATTATAATTTCATAGTATTGCACTTCAGTTATTTTTGTTAATGTTCCATAACATTTATATTACTGTCATCATTATGAATCATTTCCCTCATTTTGATAACTGCACTTTGAGATAATTCATATATGACTTTCAATGCTTTTTTGTATTCTTTATAGTAATTATTTCATTACAGTGTCCTAGACTGATCTGTTCTTGGACCCTGAAAGTACCCCAATGATCAAATCTTGAGTACCCTTTTGTCTTAGAAGTCTCTCCTAGTCGAAGGGGGTATGATTGGGAATATAGACTCTAAATGAACATTCTAGTGCAAATACCAACAACATGGAAATGGGTTTGATCAAGAACATATGCAATACCCAGTGGAACTGCGAATAGAAAATGATTTTTGTAACCAAGTAATAATGTTTGAAATTGACCAAAAAAAATAATGTCAAAAAAACAAAAAGTCTTTCCTAGGTAGTCAAGCCCAATGACTGGAATCATCCCCTCCCAGATAATCCAGTCCTGAATTCCTCCTCTCTTTCCTGTCCTTTATTTCTAGATTAAAACCTTTGTCTCCAACTCTTGACCATTTCTTTAAAATGGTCTTAATGGCCTTAATGGGCTTAAAGGTGTCCACTGTAAAGCTATTTAATGCTAAGGAAGGCTTGAATGTTTAAAATAAGTCTATTGTATTTTCCTATAAGTCAAGAGTTTTTCTGTAACTCAGAGTCAGTCTTGCTCTGGTCATTGACCTGATATATGGCTACATCTCTCTCTCTCTCAATAAATATATTCCATTTTAAAGATGTTTTTTCTTGGTCTTTTTAAATAGTGGTTAAAGAAGGTATACCTTATTATTTTCAAAGTCCCCTTAAATTTCCACTACACATTGGACTCTTACCTTTTTTATAATTTCCCTCACCTGCTCTATTTTTCAAGAGATTGATTTCTTTAGAGATAATATAAACTTTAACCATGTGGAGAGCAAACTCAATTATAATGCTCTTTAGCATTGCTTTGTATATTAGATATATTCTTTAAAAAGTTTGCAAAGCTCAAGTTTATATAATAGACACTTATCTATTGTATTCTATGGTATATACTTAGAGATGTGCTTGAACTGGAAAAAATATTTATATTTATACTAACAGTTAAATGTTTAATTAGACCTCTCCATCATGGTGAAGTATGTAGGTATGTGTTGCATTTATGATATGGCCTCCCCACCCAGGGAATTTGATAGCACCTCAAACATATTGGAGTTTAAGAAAGAGCTAAGGGGAGACACCAACAAAGTGCATGAATCCTATAAAACCCCCAGAAGTCTGGACTGAAACATTTAACTGAATAGGTACTACACTGTAGGAAGTGCCCTATTCCTGAGTCGCTGTGTCCCATGAGATGGGGAGAAAGTAACAAGTGGTAGAATAATCCACACACACTCCTAAATGCCCTTGTAATTGCCCATTTGATGTTGCATAATATTTTTCTTGGTTTGGGTCATGCACACAATTTTCATTTGCAAACTACTTGTAATATACTTGTTTCCAGTCTTCTTTTGTATTGAGCCATTCACTTATACTCAGTCATAATATTCCTAGAAGGCAATCATAAATTCACAAATGGAATCTTATTTATTCCTTTCATCTTTCACTACTGTGTTCTTATTCTAGCTCTCCAAAGCTTAGGTTTTAGCTGACAGAAAGAAAACATTTGTGTGGAAATAATTTTATCAAATGTAGTAGAAGAATTGGGTAGATATTACAAGAAAAATCACTCACTCAATGGTGGTTATAGCCATATATCCTAAAATTGAATTGGCTTCTCATATTTTCCTGACTTCAGAAATATTCTTTGACTTTGAACTTAAATTTATGGATGTGAAATTTTAAGGGGTATTGAAAAGTAAAGAACATAAAAATTTTTTCTTAGCTTTAATTCAGTTCCCTATTTTGAATGCTAACATTTAAATATGCAAAGTTCTTTGTCAAGAGACTCTTGATTGAAGTATGGATGAAGATTATTTTATAGAGAGAATGAACAAACAAGAACATGTAATTTTATGTTTTTGGGAGGTTAAAGTACCCCATATTCTTGATATTTGAATGGTGAGAAGTTTTGATCTTTTTTTCTGCATGTGGATATGAATTCTTCTATGAATAATACTTTGTATTTTACATTATAAACAGCTCCCAACAATCAAGTTCATGAAGAGAAGTAGGCTCCCTTTTATAGATGGGGTGTGATAATGATAAAGTGAGATAAAAGTGAGTGAGATAAAAAGAATTTAAGTCACTTGCCTAAAGTTTTACAGGTACTAACTAGTAGAGCAAGAATTAGCACTGGGCTTCTGACTTCCAGATTCTATTTTCTATTCACCCACTAGAGATTTATGTTTCAACTGTTTTATTGGACACATAAGGACTGTCGGAGATCTAGAGAGGCCTAGGCCATTGCTAGCTTTTTAGACCCATGGGTATGATGGGAATAATAACATTTTTTTCATTATTTTAATAAAAAAATGAAAATACTTTTTGATGACCAGTTTTGTTTTCATGTAAAATATATTTTGAATACATTAAATTTAATATGTTTTATGTACAAATATACCAATTATTATATTGACTAAAGCATTTAATTTTCTATCAGGGTGTTTCAGATAAAGGAAAATATAAGAGGAGAAAGAAGATGGGGACCAGAGCAGTTGGCTTTCAGTTTAATTTTAGGTTCCATCAATGATTCCTTTTGTTAGTATCAGCTCTTCCATTTTGATTTAATTCACTTAAATAAACAATATTTTTATCTTTCTCTTTTCCCCATTCCTCTTTTCTCTCCACCTTTTAAATTTCCCTTCTTCAAGTCTTCCATCCTGTGGAGTGTTCATATTGCCGGTGTGAGAGTATGATGGGTTTTCGCTACCGATGCCAGCAGTGCCACAACTACCAGCTCTGCCAAAACTGCTTTTGGCGAGGCCATGCTAATGGCCCTCATAGCAACCAACACCAGATGAAGGAACATTCCTCTTGGGTAACTTTACCTTCTATTTCTGCCTTTTTTCAGCAATTTTTGAGTCTTTCCTGAACAGATGTCCAGAAGCATTTAGCTTCTAAATAGTCAGATATTGCTAATATGTTAAAAGATGATTGTTGTCTAGTCATTTTAGTTGTGTGACTCTTCATGCTTCCATATGGAGTTTTCTGGCAAAGATACTGGAGTGGTTTGCCATTTCCTTCTCTGACTCATTTGACAGTTGAGAAACTAAGGGCAAACAGGGTTAGACTTGTCCAGAGTCACACATTAATTTCTTTCTGGAGTAGAGAACATGAGATTTTTTATCTATTAAAAATTGAATAAGAAAGACAACCCTCAAAATATTTGTGCTTCTACTTTAATTCAGCAAGCATAATTTCCAACTTTCAGTAAGCAATAAAACATTTTATAGTGCAAGTGCTGATCAGGTTTTCTCTGTTTCTCATATAAAGTTGAAATTTTAAAAGAATTTAATAAATTAGTTAGATTTTTGCCTTAAGGCAAATGTAAAGTACTATACCCAGGTTTGTACTCTTTATGAGATCAAGATTCCAGAACTCCACTAATAGGAATTCAGTTAACTAGATTTTTTTTCTCTCCACTTGAATGACAGTTAATTAATTTAAGAAGAAAAATTCATTAGGCCCAGGGCTACTAGGATAGAATGTTGTATAGACTTTCAGATATGGTCACTTAATCAGATTATTTTTCTTAATTATTTTTCTTTGTCCCAAGAGAGCATTATTTCTGGAGGGTGAATGGAAAATTATTATGATATAATAAAAAGAGACATCAATAAGATAATTTTTTAAAATTCTAGTTTCAATTAAAAGAAGGATAAACTAAACTAAACTTCAAGAGTAATCTCTATAATCAAAACACTTAGCAAAATGTTCTGTATCTTCTTGCAGCAATAGTAAATTCAGTCGTAGTTTAATAGATTCTTCAACGTAGAATGATCTTTTTATGCTTTATTTTCATTTTATTTTGAGGGAATCTGACTTCTGTGGATAAAAACTCCAGTGAGGGATTTCTCTTTATTGATGCAAATGAGTAATTTCCTCATAGAGAAATGCTTGGGATGGCTGAGAGGTTGTGTGACTATATAATGGCCTTTAGAAATCATTTAGTGCTGTAAGAAATGATGTATAAAATGTAACCTAGTTTCTACAAGATCCTGAATTACCAAGGAAATTGTTTGTTTTGTTTTATGTACTTAAATTAGGAAAATGAACTCATGTCTTTTACTTTTTAAAACTGTGTGAAATTTATTCTTCATTCCCTGGTCAATAACTGTAGTTGATTTATGTAATATGAATAGGGAAGCGGGTTTTTTTCCCTTTAAATTTGGTGGTAGTTATACTAATTTTAAAAAAGACATGTAATATTTTATTCCCACTTTTCCTGAACTATGTAAGAATTTATTTAAGTAATATACATATTTTAATCAGTAAAAATGCACTTTATTTCCTTCCTTACAACTTTGCCATCTCTGCTTTACTAATTGAGAATTAAAGAAAATCAAAACTCTTATAAAAACATATATAATCAAGCAAAACAAATTTTCTGCATTGATCATGTTCTAAAAATATCTCTATCTATACTCTGACACCGTTACCATTTGAAATATTGTATTCTAAACTTTCTGTTCCTTTATAGTGGTGACTGCTAGCTTGTATGTGATCCTACATACATCTGGAGAGAATAGTCTGAGCTAGTCTTTTTACTTCTTCTAATTCTTCTTCTTCTTCTTTTTTTTTATAAACCCTTACCTTCCATCTTGGAGTCAATACTGTGTATTGGTTCTAAGGAAGAAGAGTGGTAAGGGCTAGGCAGTGGGGGTTAAGTGACTTGTCTAGGGTCACACAGCTGGGAAGTGTCTGAGCTCAGATTTGAACCTAGGACGTTCTGTCTCTAGGACTGGCTCTCAATCCACTGAGCTATGCAGCTCTCTTCTCCCATCTCCTCCCTTACTTCTTTTTTGGGAGTATTATGTGTTGTGTTATTCCCAGATTCCAAGGACAGCTCAGACTGTAATTTTTCAGTGCTCCCAAAGGGGCAGGGCAGAGGATCCAGGGCAGAGGGTGATTTCTGCCTTTTGGGTCTGAGTCCTGCAAATTCCTGGTCTGGATTGGGGTCTAAGCAATAGTAGTTAAAGCCCTTATTACCAGCTGGGAAGCTCAGCTGGTTCTGAGTGATATACTTCAGGATTCCCTTTGGTCAGTGATTCCTGCCCTGATTATTCTATAGGATTTAGAGTGGATTAAAAGCTGGAACTGAGACCCTACTTTGCTCCTGAGTTGTGAGTCACATTGCTGTTGCTTGCTTTAGAACTTTCTCCCCTCTTACCATATTGCCCAAGGCTGGGTTCCCTGTAAGATCTGTGACCTGGGACTGAGTTTTGGACAACAGATAAGCCAGTTGCACCAGCTCTTGTTTTGCTTAAAGAACCTTGGCATGGATCTGAAATCACTACACCCTTTGTTCTACCTCTTCCTTGCTATGGGGTGCTACATGCTCTTAGCCAGATCATATGGCTATTATCTATAGATCTCTCTGTTTCTTTCCCTATGGTTTCCTGTGCTAGAAAAGTGGCCCACTGACTTTCTCCTGGATTTCCTTATCAGGATTCAATCTAGAGTGTTTTCTAGATTTTGAGAATTTTGGGGACGGGAGATTTGCCAAACTGCTTGCCTATTCAACCTTCTTGGTTTTATCTCCTCAGAAATATATTTAAATGCACCTCTTTTAAAGGATGCCCTAGCTCTCAATGTTGAAGTGTTTTTTTCCCCCAGATATCATCTTATTTAGGGCCTGGCCTACTTACATGTCATCATTCCTTATTTGTCTATTAGAGTACTTGGCTTATCTAATATGTTTCCTCTAAGAGTTCTCACATTGTAGCTACTAGAAATAAAACAGAAGAATTCCCCATTGCACCCTGGCTTGGACTGTGTCAATTTAGTTTCTTAAGTTGACCTTTCCTATAAGGTGGTATTTGAATGATAGCTAAAAATTTCTTTATTCTTTTATTTATTGGTATTTGCTTCTTGGTGTTTTTGTTGCAATTTAAGTTTAACCTTTTTCATTAATGGCTTCATATCTACTTCTAATTTAATATTGATGAAAATGAGAAATTTTAAAATAAGATATTAGAGGCATTCTTATTATTAAAATTGATGCATAGTCATAGATATTTCACAGTTTTGGATTGTGGTAAATATTTGTGAGATATATTGTAATTGTATTTGACTGTGGTGTTTAAATTATTATTTATTTTCTTTGTGTCCATGTGAAGTCTTTGGGTATACTTAGGTTTGTACTGAGTTTATATCATGTTTTTAACACTAATGAGTAAAAAATAAATAAAGTCTTTGTGCAGTAGAAAAGTGAGGACCTGTTTTGAGTGAAAATATGTCTAACGATTCTAGGGTCAAGAATCAGCATGCCCACAATTTCTGTTCAGAAAGAATTCACTGGGTCTTTTTAACACAGATGTTAGTTTAATGTGTTTATGATAGATGAACTTGAGAGTTCATTTTGTTTGACCCTAAATTATATAGTATATTATTGGTTTATGGTGACTCCACTGTTAGCTAGAGTTAGTGTTATGGTAAGAATAACATTGAGTCTGGGATTGAAGATCTAGATTCAAGTCCTTGAGCTCTTATTTACTTTGTATGATCTTGAGTGAGTCACTTAACTGCATGGCCCTCATTTTACTTCTCTAGAAAATGAGGATATTAGAGTATATAAATTAAAATCTTTATTCTAAAATTATAATACTATGATCCAGGATCCTAAAGTTTTTGATTTATATGCTAAAATAAGCTGCTTTTTGCCTAATTGTAATTTTTGAAGAATGAATTTCTCCATGAACTTTCGATTCTCCATTTCTATTTGGTCCATTCTACTTTTCATGGAACTCTTTTCTTCATTGGATTTTTGTGCCTCTTTTTCCATTTGACCAGTTTTCATTGAAGTTTTGCATGTGGTTGCTTGGATCTCACAGTCCCTATTTACTCTGTGTTTTGCTTTTTGTCTCCAAAGAAATTTTCTAGGGTTAGGTGTTTCTATTGTTGTTTGCTTGTTTTCCCAGCCTCTGTATTCAGTGGGAGAGCCCCCTCACTTCATCCTGCTGTTAGTTTTTGTCAAATCATTTTAAGGTACTTTTAAAAGATTGGTTTGGAAGAATTGTCAGAGAGGTTTCAGTTTTTGCCTTACTAAGCTGCAATATTGGCCATCAAAATATTTTTTGTAATTCAGAGACCTCAGGTAATAACCCCAATTTTACATTCCCTATTACCTAACAGATTTCCATGAGATATATAGTATCAATGAGTTCTCTGCTGGCATAACCAACCACAAAGTCAGCATCTGCTTATCCAAGATGGTTGTCCAGGATAAGAGAGGCTACTTTAAAAGATTTCTGTCAATTTGCTAACTATATGACCCTCATGCACTTACAGAGAAACTTCTATACTTATCTCCTTCATTAGTAGAGAAACATTTTCAGTGCAAAAACTAATTGAAGTAGACCTACGAATACCTTGTGTTTCTCCCCACCAATTGTGGAAGGGAAAACTGTGGATCAAGCTTTTGCATTTCTGCCCACTGAGATGTAGCAGACAGCAGTTGGAATGTGATGGGAGGGGGAATGACAGTTGGAGTGAGAGAAGAGGATTGTGGGATAAACTGCTAACTGAAGGGCCTTTGCCCTCTGAACTCTGTGAGGAGCAAAGACCTGGAGCTCTAGATCCCAATTTGTGGAAAAGCCTTGTCTCCATTTCCCTTACCCAGAAGAAAAAAAAGGTTCCTTTTTGTTTGAGAGCATCCATTAGAGGAAAAACAAACAACAACAGCTGCTGAGAAGGGGTTGATTCCTTAACTTCAGGGGGTTATCCTGAAGATCCTTTTCATCCCTTGACCTTCCCAAGAAGGAGACTTCTGGTCAAGATGGCTGTTTAGAGGCTGCGAAAGTTCAGAGCTCTGAAACCCCTTCCTTACCAATCACAAACTGAATGTTCCCAGGATACCGAAATTCAAACTGAACAACAGGAAGACCCGGGGAACCCTCCTCCTGGACCTGGATCAAAAGGTACAGCCCCCCAAAAGCCAGAACCTAGATCACTCAGATCTAAGGGGTAGGCAGAAGGAAGGTCCCAGGACCCACCCTCCCCAACCCAGAGTGCTGAGCCCACGGCAGCAGCGGGAACCTCAGGGCCGGCAAAAGGGCATCAGGGCTGGCTATTCTGAAAGACTCACCTTGAAAACAACCTGACCTAGTCTCCCCAACATAGACGGCAGGGAAACAAAGAGAGAAGGAGGAAGCCTATAGGCCCCTGGCTGGGTCCTTCCATCTGAGTCTCAAGGGAGGTTCCAGCTTTAGGGCACCAGCTGAACCCAGTCCCATCAGGAGCCCTCAGAGCTTCTGAAAGGACAGAAACCTCAGGGCTGGCAAAGGGGTTACTCCAAAGGGCTTACATTGAAAGCAACCTGGGCCAGTCTCCAGGCAGTCAAAACAGATTGTGGAGGAGAAGGTTTTTTGGTTCGGGGATCATTCAGCCCAAACCAGCTGAACCTAATCACATCAGGAGCCCTCAGAGCCCAGGGAGGCCATGACCCCTCTCCCCTTAGAGAGCAGGGTCTTCTGAAAGAACAAAAAAACCCTCAGGGCCAGCAAAGGTGTTACTCCAAAGAGCATTCCTTGAAAGCAACCTGGGCCAGTCTCCAGGCATTCAACACAGAAAGTGGAGGAGGAGGTTTTTTGCTTCAGGGCTCATTCGGCTCAAACCAGCTCAACCCAATTCCTCAGGAGCCCTCAGAGCCCAGGGAGGCCTTGACTCCTCCCCCTTGAGAGAGCAGGGTCTTCTGAAAGAACAGATACCTAGAGGCAGAGTCAAGACAATTTTATCCTAAAGAATTATGTGGAGAATTAGAAGGAACATAGACCTGGCAGCCTGGCCAGAGCTTTGGAGATCCTCCATATTTGCTCCAGCTGTCCAGGAAGTTTAGAACTCAGAGCAAACCCAGCCCAACCAATCTGAACTTAATCCCATCAAAAGTCTCCAGAACACAGGGAAGCCCAGGCTCCCCACCCATCCTCATTGACTGCTGGACTTTAAGCCAATCAAAAGCCTCCAGAGGACAGGGAAGCCCAAACCCCCAACAACCCTCCCCCAGAGATTACACCAAGAGATCTTCTGTTAAAGCTCCAAGAGGGGAGACTGATAGAAGTCCCCAAAAAACAAAAAAATGAGAGGAACAAGAGCACAAATATGGGGAGTAAAGAAAAGGTGAATTTGAGCAAACAACAGAAAAAGAAGAAAGAAACTACAATAGACAGCTACTACTCAGCAAATGGAACAGAGGGGGAGTGATCAGCAAACGATAAACCAGAAATCCCAGCGAATTGGATACAGGCTGTGGAAGAACTCAAAACACAACTAAGAGAGGCTGAAGACAATTGGGAAAAGAACTTAAAAACTAAGATAACTCATCTGGAAACAGAGGCACTTGAACTAAAATGAGAAAATAGTGTCTTGAAAGCCAAAATCAACCAGCTGGAAAATGAGGCAAAGGAGATGAAAGATGAGGCAAAGGAGATGAAAGATGAGGTAAAGAGGATGAAAGACGATCTTCAAAGAAAATCAGACCAGAAGGAAAAGGATGACCAAAAAATGAGAGATGAAATCCAATCTTTAAGAACCAGAATACAACAACTGGAATTAAGTGACCTCACAAGGCAGCAGGACACTATAAAACAAAACAAGAAAAATGAAAAAACTTGAGGAAAATGTGAAGCATCTCATTCACAAAACAGATGATTTATAAAATCGTTCAAGAAGAGACAATTTAAGAATAATTGGACTACCAGAAGACCACAACAAAAGAAAAAGCCTGGGCATAATACTAGAGTAAATTATCCAGGAAAACTGTCCTGAGATCCTAGAACAAGAGGGGAAAGTGGAGATTGAAAGAATCCACAGATCACCCCCTGTATTTAATCCCCAACTGACAACACCAAGAAATGTTATAGCCAAATTCAAAAACAATCAGATGAAAGAAAAGATATTGCAAGCTGCCAAGAAGAAGCCATTCATATACCATGGAAACATGGTGAGGTTAACACAGGATCTGGCTGCATCCACACTGAAGGACCAAAAGGCATGGAATACGATATTCTGGAAAGCAAGGGAACTAGGTCTACAACCAAGAATAAAATACTCATCAAAACTGACGATATTCTTATAGGGGAAAGTATGGTCATTCAACACAACAGAAGAGTTCTAAGCATTCATAAAAAAAGACCAGACATGAACAGAAAATTTGATGTCCAACCATAGACTCAAGAGAATAATCAAAAGGTAATTTAAAAAGAGGGGAAACAAACAAACAAAACAACAAAAATTTTTAAGAGACTCAATAAGTTAAAATGATATGTATCCCTATAAGAAAAGAGGTCATTGGTAACTCTTAAAAACTGTTGCTATCATCTGAGCAGATAGAAGAATTACACTCAGAGAGAATAGTGACAAATTGTATAGGATGAAAGGACAAGACATAAATAGGTATATAGATATATGCATGCACAAATACATACACATATGTATGTATATATATATATATACAATTATATATATACATGACTAGAGCTAAAAAGGTTATGACTAAAAGA
The DNA here is from genome assembly GCF_027887165.1 of Monodelphis domestica. Taxonomy (NCBI): domain Eukaryota; kingdom Metazoa; phylum Chordata; class Mammalia; order Didelphimorphia; family Didelphidae; genus Monodelphis; species Monodelphis domestica. The sequence goes on along the minus strand of NC_077227.1, from coordinate 514,306,310 downwards.
AATGGGAAATGAAACAAACGGGGGTAAATTTATACGTCATAAAGAAGCTCATGGCGGGAGGAGGGAGAACATCAATACACTGGAAGGGTAAAGAGGTTGAAGATAGGAAATACGGAAATACTCAACTCTTACGTACTTGAAACTGACCCAAAGAGGGAAGAACAATCCAATCCATTGGGGAAGAGAATAGATTTGCGCCCTATAGGGGAGTAGAAGGGTAAAAAACAGACTGGTGGGGAGGGAAGCAGTACAAGGGAGGGAGAGGGTGGGGGGGGAATTTTTTTAAAAAAAGACTACAGGGGAAAATAAGGGAGGGAATCGACCTCAGCAAGACAGTATACGATAAACCCAAAGATCCCAGCTTTTGGGACAAAAATCCACTATTCGATAAAAACTGCTGGGAAAATTGGAAGACAGTGTGGGAGAGACTAGGAATAGATCAACACCTCACACCCTACACCAAGATAAATTCAAAATGGGTGAGTGACTTAAACATAAAGAAGGAAACCATAAGTAAATTGGGTAAACACAGAATAGTATACATGTCAGACCTTTGGGAGGGGAAAGGCTTTAAAACCAAGCAAGATATAGAAAGAATCACAAAATGTAAAATAAATAATTTTGACTACATCAAACTAAAAAGCTTTTGTACAAACAAAACCAATATAACTAAAATCAGAAGGGAAACAACAAATTGGGAAAAAATCTTCATAGAAACCTCTGACAAAGGTTTAATTACTCATATTTATAATGAGCTAAATCAATTGTACAAAAAATCAAGCCATTCTCCAATTGATAAATGGGCAAGGGACATGGATAGGCAGTTCTCAGATAAAGAAATCAAAACTATTAACAAGCACATGAAGAAGTGTTCTACATCTCTTATAATCAGAGAGATGCAAATCAAAACAACTCTGAGGTATCACCTCACACCTAGCAGATTGGCTAACATAACAGCAAAGGAAAGTAATGAATGCTGGAGGGGATGTGGCAAAGTAGGGACATTAATTCATTGCTGGTGGAGTTGTGAACTGATCCAACCATTCTGGAGGGCAATTTGGAACTATGCCCAAAGGGCGACAAAAGAATATCTACCCTTTGACCCAGCCATAGCACTGCTGGGTCTGTACCCCAAAGAGATAATGGACACAAAGACTTGTACAAAAATATTCATAGCTGCGCTCTTTGTGGTGGCCCAAAACTGGAAAACGAGGGGATGCCCATCAATTGGGGAATGGCTGAACAAACTGTGGTATATGTTGGTGATGGAATACTATTGTGCTCAAAGGAATAATAAAGTGGAGAAGTTCCATGGAGACTGGAACAACCTCCAGGAAGTGATGCAGAGCGAGAGGAGCAGAACCAGGAGAACATTGTACACAGAGACTAATACACTGTGGTATAATCGAACGTAATGGACTTCTCCATTAGGGGCGGTGTAATGTCCCTGAACAACTTTCAGGGATCCAGGAGAAAAAAAACACCATTCATAAGCAAAGGATAAACTATGGAAGTGGAAACACCGAGAAAAAGCAACTGCCTGAATACAGAGGTTGAGGGGACATGACAGAGGATAGACTTTAAATGAACACTCTAATGCAAATACTATCAACAAAGCAATGGGTTCAAATCAAGAAAACATCTAATGCCCAGTGGACTTACGCGTCGGCTATGGGGGGTGGGGGGGAGGAAAAGAAAATGATCTATGTCTTTAACGAATAATGCTTGGAAATGATCAAATAAAATATATTAAAAAAAAATAAGGGAGGGAATAAGAAGGGAGGAGGTAGAAAGGGAAGTAAAATAAGGGGGGACCTAGGGAGAATGACTATAAACAAACATTGGTGTAGAAAGAAATAGTGAAAGAAGAAAAGGCAGGACCAGGAATCAAAATGCTGGGAAATACACAGCTAGTAATCATAACTCTGAATGTGAATGGAATGAACTCACCCATAAAACGCAAGCGAATAGTAGAGTGGATTAGAATCCAAAACCCTACCATATGCTGTCTGCAAGAAACACACATAAGGAAGGTAAATACGCATAGGGTGAAAGTTAAGAGGATAAAGCCAAATCTATTGGGAATCAACTGATAAAAAGAAGGCAGGAGTAGCAATCATGATATTGGACAAAGCCAAACTAAAAATAAATCTAGCAAAAAGAGATAGGGAAGGTAATTATATCCTGATAAAAGGCAGTATAGACAACGAGGAAATATCTGTACTCAATATGTATGCACCAAATGGCAGAGCATCCAATTTTTTAAAGGAGAAACTAGAGGAGCTCAAGGATGAAATACATTGAAAAACTATACTAGTGGGAGATCTGAACCTTCCTCTATCTGAACTAGATAAATCAAATAAATAAATAAATAAGAAAGAGGTGAGAGAAGCAAATGAAATCTTAGAAAAATTAGAGTTAGTAGACATATGGAGAAAAATAAATAGGGACAAAATGGAATACACCTTTTTCAGCAGCACATGGTACATTCACAAAAATTGACCATGTACTAGGGCACAAAATCATTTCAAACAAGTGCAAAAGGGTATAAATAATAAATGCAACCTTCTCAGACCACAATGCAATAAAAATAATTAGTAAGGGTACATGGAGAGATAAATAAAAAATTAATTGGAAATTAAACAATATGATTCTCCAAAACCAGCTAGTTAAAGAACAAATCATAGAAACAATAACTTCATTGAAGGAAATGACAGTGGTGAGACATCCTTTCAAAACCTATGGGATGCAGCCAAAGCAGTACTCAGGGGGAAATTTATATCCTTGAGTTCGTATATAAACAAATTAAGAAGGGCAGAGGTCAATGAATTGGGTATGCAAATTAAAAAACTAGAAAGTGAACAAATAAAAAATCCTCAGATGAAGACTAAATTAGAAATCCTAAAACTCAAAGGAGAAATTAATAAAATTGAAAGTCAAAGAACTATTGAATTAATAAATAAGACTAGAAGCTGGTACTTTGAAAAAACAAATAAAATAGACAAAGTACTAGTCAGTCTAATTAAAAAAAGGAAAGAAAAAAACCAAATAGACGGTATCCAAGATGAAAAGGGAGACCTCACCTCTAATGAAGAGGAAATCAAGGCAATCATTAAAAACCACTTTGCCCAACTATATGGCAATAAATATACCAACCTAGGTGATATGGATGAATATTTACAAAAATATAAATTGCCTTGACCTTCCCAAGAAGGACTCTTGCCACTTGTTAAGGTAGGAGAGAGACATTGATTAGCTTAAAAGAAGATAGATAAGTTGAAGCTGAGCCATCTTGGCTCAGCTGAAGGAAACTAGAAACCCAGTAGGGTCTCCTCTTCCCTCAAACCTCTCCCCTTTCTTGATTTACTATAATTATTAAACTACTTGAGATATAGAAAATAGCAATCAGATTCATATTGAAGGGAGAACAAAGAACAAGAGGCTCGTGGCTAACATAGCCATTAGCCTAGATAAAACAACAAGAGCCAACAGTAACAGTCTGTTTGCTCAACAAGGGGAAGTCCTGGGCTTCAACTGTTAGTCAGGCCTTGCTAAGTAATTTCCAGTAGTCCCCAGAAGTTCTCTCAAGGACACTGGTCCTCTCATCATTAACCTAACCTTACCAAGGGGTACCTCTCTTGTGGGTTAAGTGAGAGGGAATCTCAAAGACAGCCTCTCAGCCACAGAGGGGTATTCCTCCATTTTACCTCTCCAGCCCTCCAGAGTCTCTCTGTCCTTTCACTTCCTCCATTCCCTGTTACCAACACTGCCTTATCCCCAGTACCTCTTCAATCCTTGTCAGTACCTTCATTATTACATCACCCATAACTCTTTCCTCATTCATTCCTATATTCTAACTCCTTTCAGATTTCCCTATTTGATGTAATTCAGAAGTTATAAAATATGCCATATTTTTGTGCTCCCCCCCCAAAGAGAGCTCCTGTCCTAGAGCTGGGAATAAAGGAGAGGAAGGCTAATTCAATCTGACAAGTACCCAGAATTTGGGATGAATTGATTTAAAATATTTCCAAGGAAAGATAGAAACACAAAAGTGAAAGAGATGAAAAACTGGCTATAGAGAAAACATTTCATATTTCTGGTCCTTAGCTTCTTTGTCTATGAAATGAGAGTTTCTGCTAAAAGATCTCTATAGTTCCTTCCAGTTCTAAATATGTGGAATTCTGAAGACACAAAGAGAAATAATTTATGTGAAGAGGAGAAATGGCAATTGTTTGAAGAGACTATCAGAGATATATGGATTTTTAAAGGCTGCATATAGAAGATGGAAATAAAAGTAGCTAATTTAATGAATAAAAAATGTGGCATAAAAAGATTATTGGGAAAAAATTGAGGCTGGTGAGGAAACTTAAAGACAATAACCATATTGGGGAAATATGCATGAAGAAACTTCACAACATGTGGGCCTTTTTAAAAATAAGCATTTGTTAAATCAACAATCAATCAATAAGCATTTATTATGTGTCAGGGACTGTTCTGAGAGTTGGGGTTACAAAAAGAGGCAAAAGATAGTACCTGCCATCAAAGAGCTTACTATTTAATAGGGGAGACAACATGCAAATGAATATGTGCAAAGCTCCAGTGTGTTCCCATCCTTGAAACAAACTCATTAGTCCATACTGTTCTCTCATGCTATCCATCATGTTTTGTCTTTCCCTTATTTCATAGCAAAACTACTAGAAACAGTTATGTACATTCCTTTTATTCCGCCCCCCCAAATAATTCTCAGTCTGCACTCTGATCCATCACCTCTCTTATCAGGAGACAGTAGCATATTTCATCATGAGCCTTTTGGAATTGTGGTTGATCATTATGTTGATCAGAGTTCCTAAGTATTTCAAAGTTGTTTGTCTTTACAATATTATTTTTGTTATATTAATTATTCTCCTGGTTCTTCACATATCACTTTGATCAAGTTCATATAAGATTTCCCAGATTTCTCTGAAACCCTTCTTATTGTCATTTATTTATTACAGTAGTATTCCATCACATTTATATACCATAACTTGTTCAGCCATTCCCCAATGGAAGGGCACTTCCTTGGTTTTTAATTCTTTGCCACCACAAAAAGAACTACTTTAAGTAATTTTGTAAATATGAATTATTTTTGTCTTTCTTTGATGTTCTTGAGATATAGACCTACTAATAGTATCTCCAAGTCAAAGGGTAGGCAGTTTAATAATTTGGGGGGGGCATAGTTTCAAATTTTTTCCAGAACGGTTGGACATTTCACAATTCTACTAACAGTATATGAACGTACTTGATTACATTCATAACACATACATTAATATAGGTCTTCTGTCTTCTCGCCATTTTCCTTTTTTTTTCTTTTTTTTGGGGAGTCATCCTTGCCAGTCTGATGGATTCCATTTCTCTTGAAAGCATGACCAATTTTCCAGTCATGAAAGACTCACAGCCTCAATGTTACCTTTCCTTTCTTCCTTGTTATCAAATATGCCAATGATTACTATCTTTTCTACTTTACAACCTCTCTTATATGTCCCCTTATCACTATTCACCTAACCATGATCTTCATTCAGGCTCTTCTTGTTGCCTTGGCCATTGGAATAGATTCCTGATACAGATTTCCCCCTTTTCCAGTTCATCTTCTAAATAGCCACAAAAGTGATTTTCCTAAAGCATATCTAACCATGACACTCTTACTAAATAAGCTCCAAGAGCTCCTATTACTAACAGAATAAAATACTATTTTCCCTTGCATTTAAAGTCTTTAACAATCTGGTCACTACTTTATACATTCTTCTTCCCATACTCTGTGGTCCAGCCAAAATGTCTTTCTTGCTTTTCCTTATACACAAAACGCTTTTGCTCTGTCTCCATCTGTCCCCTCAAATCCCCATTACTAAAATGCCGCTCTCTCCTTTCCTTCTCCCCATATAAGGCCTTATTTCATTCAAGACTCAATTTATGACATCTTTTATAGGAAGGCTTTTCTGGACTCTAGTCCCATGCTTCCAACCTGACTACTAATACCCTCTTTTACAAAACAATTTTGTATCTATTTTGAATATATGTGTGTATTTTTATAAGTTTATTACATTAAAGTCCCAAGTATCTCCCTTTCTCCCCCACCACCTGCACTAGAGAAGGCATCATTTGATGGCAACAACAAATATGTATATGTGAAACTATGTTTTTCTTTTTTATATTGATCAGTTTTTTCTTTGGACATGGACATACACAAGTTATTTATTCTTCAAACAATATTTCTGTTGCTGTATGTCATGTTCTCTTGGTTTTGCATGTTTTGCTCTTCATAATTCCATGTAAGTCTTTTCATTTTTTTAATTAATCTGCTCATCATTTCTTATGGTGCAGTCGTATCACATGCAATCATGTAGTAAAACTTACTTAGGCTTACTGCAATTTATGAATATCCCCTCAATGTCCAATTCTATATGATTATATGGGTACATATTTTCTTTCTTAAGAGAATGTATTGCCACTTAAGGCAAGGACTTTTAATTTTTGTCTTTTTATCTTTTGTACGTAACACAGTGCCTGAGACACATTAGGAATTTAATAAACGCTTGCTGATTTATTTTTTTTAACTTCACCTTCTCCTCTCCCCCATATTCAGTCTATTGCTAAGACATGCCAGTTCAGTCTCCAAACATCTCCTAAATCTACCCCATTCTAATTGGCCTTTCTGCTTTTGGTTTCTTCCCTTTACAATCCATTCTCTCCATAGCTGCTGAAGCAATCTCCCTAAAGTATGAGTATGATTGTATTTCTTACCTACTCATAGTTTTTGAGTGGCTCTCTGTTGTGTATAGGATAATGTAGTAACTTCTCAGTGTGTTGGGTTTAAAATCTTTTACAAAACTGGCTCCATTCATCCTTTCCCAAATTTTCTTTTCACATTTCATCCCTTCCTTCACTTATTTGATCCTTGTGCTTTCCCTTGCCCTTGGTATTGTATCTTTTTTTTTCATGCCTTAGCCAAAACTATCTGCCATATGTACCTGGGAATATACTCCCTTCTTTCCAACCCTACACTTTCCAACACTTTAGCTTCCATCTAGGCTTAGCCCACATTCCTCTTCATAAAGGAAAATTTTATTGATCTCCATAATTGTTAGTGCTCTTCCCTTACTCAAATTATGTTTTTACTTACTTAAATATCGATACTTCACACCTAATACAATGTTTTTTACAGTAAGCATTTAATAATTTTATGTTAAGTATTCAAGTAATTTGAACTCAGATTTCTTGATTACAAATTCAGTGGTCTTTTGTCTGTAAAATACTGTTTTTTTTTTTCCTATGGAGCTTTCTGAGCTCAGTTATGTCTTTTTGAGATTCAGAAGCCATATCTTTACAGGATATTTCATATCAGGTTATAGCATAGATTTTATAAGTATGGAATATTAATTTGTTTTATATCAATGCATATAGTGTCTAACATTCTGCTGGACCTTTTGACAACAGCAGTATATTTTAGATATTGATACCCAAGTCTCTAACCAAGAGCCCATAAACCAACATATAGAATTTGGATTATCAACAAGGATAATTTTGTTTTGCATTAATTTGCCCCATGTTATAACTTATCTGTCACATGGCTTCATGAGATAATCTGGCTGATTAACACTACTGGGATTTTGTAATATGAAAGTGTTTTGGGTCTTCTGAAAAGTTGAAGAACTTTTATTAAAAAGGATGTATTAATCCTGAGCCCTGAGGAAACTTACTGTTACATATCTCAACCTTTATTTTATATCTTTTAACTAGTTAGTTCTCCTTTCACAAATAAATTTTTAAATGACTTGATTCCTTTTATAGAATAGATTATTATTTTGATATTATTATTTGCTCCTTAAGATCTTTAGTGTACGTATTTTAGAGTGATAAATATTGTACTGAATAAAAGGTTTATGAATGGGATAATATTTGTTGAAAAAACATCATGTTTTCATTTTGAATTCCTGTGATACAGATAATGATAATATTTTGGTTAGGAAGAATTTTACAGATCATATAGTCCAGTTTCTTTATTTTACATATGAGGAAATTATGAGACAAAGAGAAATGAGAGTGGCTTGCCCAAAATCACAAGTGAGGGTCAATTAGTAGTAGATCTGGGATTGATCCTAAATTTCCTGCCTCTCAATAGAGGGCTCTTTCCATAACAATGAGCTGTAATGTCCAAGTTTTAGGTAGCTTAGCATGTTCAGACTACCAGGAAAGTGTATATGGTATGGTCCTGGAAATGTGGCCAACAGTTTGATTTCTGGTGACTTGTGCTATAGAATTCAGTATTAGGAGAAATTCAAGTAATTAAAAAAAAACACTTCTAATATTCTTTTTAATATTTAATAATATTTAACATTTTAAACATTACATATGCATACATATATGTGCATGTATTTTTTCCTTGTCTGGGCACAATTAAAATGACTTTACATCACCTATGTATCACTTATACTCAGTATAGGTATAGAGCTTTTTTTTTTTTTAAACTCTTACCTACTACGTATTGATATTTATATATGTATAGGACCTCACATCTCTGGGACTGGTTCTCAATCCACTGAGCTACCCAGCTTCCCCCAGTACAGAGCTTTTAAATCTATTTTTACATGTTACCTCCAGCTTGTACAGACTGCCTGCCTGCCATTTGTTTTTGTTTATGGCTGACAGAAATGCTTACACCATTTCCTATTTCTTCCCAGCAGATGGCAGACTCCACCATTCAACAAACTTAATCTGGCTGCATTCTTTTTGATAGCAATAATTTATATTGGTTTAACAGCCTCCAGTAATAGTATATTGACTCATTTCTTACAGGTTCTAAGAAACAATTTATACTAATTCAGTGAAGTTGTCTGGATTATATTAATTTTAACATTTAAACAAACTAGTGATCTACAGGAAAGAGCAGTGAATTTGGATTCAATTTCTGCTTTCGTCACCTATTTTAGTGACCATGGGCAAATCACCACTTCTAGACCTCAGTCTCCTTATGTATAAAATAAGGGCTGGACCAGGTGGTCTTTGAGGTCTCTTCCAGCTCTAAATCTATGATACTATGATACAGCTTGTCTCAGTGAGTTAACAGTTTTATCTAGACCTTTTAATTAGCAAGAGTTTGGCAGTTTACTCTAGTCAAAGGCAGCAAGTCATGTTCTAAATGGTGTAATGGAGGGGGCGAAATGGAATCCCCCACCACTTAATTCAGGACTAGAATGCAGTAGAGGTGGAATGGCGCTAAAAGGTGGAAAGAGGAGATAGATTGTTTCTCCCCTTTCTTTCCCTAGTAAAACCCACACAGGCTGCCTTCAGATTCACAAACTATAATTTCTTCAGAGACTGGGTTGAAGTAAAATCCAGGACTGAATTGCTTCTTCTTCTTTGGGGAGGAAATATAGTTTTCCTCCTCAAAGCTTCAGGTCCCTCTCCCTAAATATTATGAGCAGGCACTTCATAAAAACAGCTATTTATCCTTGAGGAACACACAAAAGGTAGGGTAAGTGAGATTGTGAGATAAGGTAAAGGGAAAAGTGGGAAATAGGAAGTCCCTAAGATTAACAATCTTCTCCTCAAATCCTGCAGGGTCAGGCTTTGCCTCTGAGGTCAGTTGTGAAAGTTGTCCTGACTTCTAACTGTCCTAGTTATGATATGAAGTTCTAGGACTGCTTCAGAGGGATAGATAGGAAATCTTCCTGGGGTGGATAGCTTTATATTAAAGTCCTGTCCACTCCTGTTGTCTTCCACTGGATTCAGGGGGTCTGGATTCACAGAAGGATGATCATTCTCAGAGGTTCTCTCAGTCCAACCTTTCTGGAGGGCTCCCCAAAGAGAAGTGAGTTGACCGCTTGGATTCTCTCAGCTCTTCAGTTCCTTCTCTGGAATTCTCTGTCCTTCTTGTCCTTCCCCCACCTGATTTTGTTCTTCTGGCAGATTGAGTCTGGGTTTCCTCTCTTACAATGGGCATTCATCATTTTCTTCTTCTCTCCTAAATTCTGTTTAGTAATATGGGTCCCCAGTGTGTCTCTAATTCATCATTCTGTTGCCTTGTACTAATTGTATATTCAATAGCTCTTATTGAAGGGCCAATATGTATCTAACACATTATTAAATATTCTGGGAGTTAGAGAGAAATACAAGAAATAATCCTACTCTCAGGGAGATTATGAATGAGGAGGTCGTGCACTTTAATTGATTAAACTGAAAGACATATTTAAGTACCTTTAGGATTTCTGTTGTTGTTTTTTTCAACATGGGTGCTTCCTCCACCAGGACAGACCACAGCCCCTTCATAAAAATATCAGTTAGTTCCTATGGCAAAGAAAACTCATTACTTGAGGTTCAGCCTTCTGGTTTTGACCTCAGCTAGGATATTCTTCATATTATAGAAAGTCTGTCAGATGGCCTTTCTATCTTGATATAGCATCTTCCAGTCCTTATATCCTTTGGGATTTGTTCTTCTAGAATCTCTAGCATAGGAGTATTAAACTTTTTTTTATTTTGGTCATTGGCTCTTTTAGTAATCTGGTGAAGTCTGTGGATCCCTTTTCAGAATAGTGTTTTTAAGTGCATCAAATAAAATATATAGAATTGCAAAGGTAACCAAAGATTAATGAAAATTTAAAAAATTTTCTATACAAGTTCCTGAACCCCCTGAAATGTAACCATGTATTGTGGAATGCACATCAAAGCTCTGCTTTAGGATCATCTCTATTCCTCTATGAGACATAAGGGCCAGAATGTAAGGGTTTAAATTAAAGGGATGGATTAAATTTATCAGTGTGGTCGCCAGGAATTAACTGCAAATTATTTTTAGCAATTTATTTGTAAAATATAGAAAGAGTGAAAGTAGAGAAATGAGAAAGAGGGCAGATTAAGAAATCTAGCTTTATGAGCTAGACTATTTGCTCAAGCCCTGGCTGTACTCCAGCAGGGCACCGGAAGCCCCAGCTAGAGGGTCTAAGGGTCAATTAAACAAGGATTTTAGCAGAGGCTAGTACCTCTCAGAACAAACCAGGGAAAGGAGTCAGCCCTTCTCACTCACCCACATGGTAGTCCTAATAGAAGCAGTCCTCAAGCCAGAGCTCCTCCAAGCTCAAGTTGAAGGTGAAAGACCCCATCACAGGAAATTCTTGGCATTTTTTTTAAACATTGTTTTATTTGGTCATTTCCAAACATTATTCATTGGAAACAAAGAGAATTTTCTTTTCTTCCCTCCCCCCCCCCATAGCCGACGCGCGATTTCACTGGGTATCACATGTGTTCTTGATTCGAACCCATTTCCATGTTGTTGGTATCTGCATTAGAGTGTTCATTTAGAGTCTCTCCTCAGTCATATCCCCTCAACCCCTGCAGTCAAGCAGTTGCTTTTCATCGTTGTTTTTACTCCCAGAGTTTATCCTCTGCTTGTGGATAGTTTTTTTAGATCCCTGCAGATTGTTCAGGGACACTGCATTGACACCAATGGAGAAGCCCATTACATTCGATTGTACCACAGTGTGTCAGTCTCTGTGTACAATGTTTTCCTGGTTCTGCTCCTCTTGCTCTGCATCACTTCCTGGAGGTTGTTCCAGTCTCCATGGAATTCCTCCACTTTATTATTCCTTTTAGCACAATAGCATTCCATCACCAACATATACCACAATTTGTTCAGCCATTCCCCAATTGAAGGGCATCCCCTCATTTTCCAATTTTTTGCCACCACAAAGAGCGCAGCTATGAATATTCTTGTACAAGTCTTTTTCCTTATTATATCTTTGGGGTACAAACCCAGCAGTGCTATGGCTGGATCAAAGGGCGCGCACTCTTTGATTGCCCATTGGGAATAGTTCTAAATTGTCCTCCAGAATGGTTGGATCAATTCACAACTCCACCAGCAATGAATTAGTGTCCCTACTTTGCCACATCCCCTCCAGCATTCATTACTTTCCTTTGCTGACATGTTAGCCAATCTGCTAGGTGTGAGGTGATACCTCAGAGTTGTTTTGATTTGCATCTCTCTGATTATAAGAGATGTAGAACACTTTTTCATGTGCTTACTAATACTTTTGATTTCTTTGGCTGAAAACTGCCTGTTCACGTCCCTTGACCATTTATCAATTGGAGAGTGGCTTGATTTTTGGTACAATTGATTGCTCTTTATAAATTTGAGTAATTAAACCTTTGTCAGAGGTTTTTGTTATGAAAATTGTTTCCCACTTTGTTGCTTCCCTTCTCATTTTGGTTTTGTTGGTTTTATTTGTACAAAAACTTTTTAATTTGATGTAATCAAAATTGTTTATTTTACATTTTGTGACTCTTTCTAAGTCTTGCTTGGTTTTAAAGTCTTTCCCTTCCCAAAGGTCTGACATGTATACTATTCTGTGTTGACCTAATTTACTTATAGTTTCCTTCTTTATGTTCAAGTCATTCACCCATTCTGAATTTATCTTGGTGTAGGGTGTGAGGTATTGATACATACCTAATCTCTCCTACACTGTCTTCCAATTTTCCCAGCAGTTTTTATCAAATAATGGATTTTTGTCCCAAAAGCTAGGGTCTTTGGGTTTGTCATAAACTGTCTTGCAGAGACCATTTACGCCAAGTCTATTCCACTGATCCTCCTTTCTGTCTCTTAGCCAGTACCAAATTGTTTTGATGACTGCTGCTTTGTAATATAGTTTGAGATCTGGGACTGCAAGGCCACCTTCCTTTGTATTTTTTTTTTCATTATTTCCCTGGATATCCTTGATCCTTTTATTCTTCCAAATGAACTTTGTTATGGTTTTCTCTAATTCAGTAAAATAGTTTTTTGTTAGTTCAATAGGTATGGCACTAAATAAGAAAATTAATTTGGGTAGGATTGTCATTTTTATTATGTTAGCTCATCCCACCCATGAGCAATCAGTGTTTTTCCAATTGTTTAGATCTAGTTTTCACTGTGTGGAGAGTGTTTTGTAGTTGTGTTCATATAGTTCCTGTGTTTGTCTCGGCAGATAGATTCCTAAGTATTTTATATTGTCAAGGGTGATTTTAAATGGAATTTCTCTTTCTAATTCTTGCTGCTGAACTGGGTTGGAGATATATAGAAATGCTGATGACTTATGCGGGTTTATTTTGTATCCTGCAACTTTGCTAAAGTTGTTGATTATTTTGAGTAACTTTTTGGTTGATTCTCTAGGATTCCTTAAGTAAACCATCATATCATTCGCAAAGAGTGATAGCTTGGTCTCCTCATTGCCAATTTTAATACCTTCAATTTCTTTTTCTTCTCTAATTGCTACTGCTATTGGTTCTAGTATAATGTTAAATAATAGAGGTGATAATGGGCATCCTTGTTTGACTCCTGATCTTATTGGGAAGGCTTCTAGTTTATCCCCATTGCAGATGATGTTTGCTGATGGTTTTAGCTATATACTGTTTATGATTTTTAGGAAAGGCCCTTCTATTCCTATGCTTTCTAGTGTTTTCAATAGGAATGGGTGTTGTATTTTATCAAAGGCTTTTTCTACATCTATTGAGATAATCATGTGATTATTATTTGTCAGTTTGCTTGTTAATAAATGTGAATGGTTTTCCTAATATTGAACCATCCTTGCATTGCTGGTATGAATCCTGCCTGGTCATAGTGGATTACCCTTGTGATGACTTGCTGGAGTCTTTTTGCTAGTTTCCTATTTAAGATTTTTGCGTCTATCTTCATTAGGGAGTTAATCCCATATTCATGGAAAGAAGGAGGACACTGAGTGAAAACAAGGTAATGTATCATGTCAAATTATGTGGAGTAGTGGAAAAAAGAGTTAAAAGGATCTGTGTAATTTTTAATAGTCAGGGAAAATACATATAGAAACAGGTATGGGGCCAGTAAGGAGATAAAATGTACCAATATTAGTGGAAACAAAATATATACAAATTAAACATAAAGAAAATTATTTTTCTCTAGTACAATCTCATGCAAGGTTATGATTATAGGTGATGTCACTTTAAAGTGATAGCTATAGAATGCTGTCAAATTCTGACTCCCTTCCTGGGAATTCGAAACCTTTTAATTGGCTTGTACTTCACAGAGAATTATTTATTTTTGTTTGGTATACTTTATCCCCTTTGTTGCCAAGGCCCAGAATAGTTTTCTTTAAGTAGTATTATAAATAAATGTCAATTTTTTTACAGATCTAGCATATGGCTCTGTAACCCTGTGTAACTAGCCAAAGGATTGCTTGGAAAGCCCCCTACCTTGTTATCTCTACAGCTTTGGTGGCCCAAAACTCAAATTAATTGTTACAATATTCTTATTACTAATGGAGTTCTTGGACTGTATTTTCTGGAATGGGAATAGTTGGGTGAAGTAGCTTATATGATTAGTGTTAGAAAATCTATTCCCTTCCTTGTTGAAAGCCCTATGAACTCCCCTCATTCTTGTACCCAGCTGCTTCTACCACATTCTAAGAGATTCATGTTGTGTACTGTGAAATAAATAAAATTAAAATTTCTTTTATTTCTCTTCTAGCATAAGTTATTACTTGCCCTGGGCTGTTTGTGAGATTGCTTTAAAAATGAGGAGACTGGTGAAGATTGTAGAATAATTTGAGTGTTAGGAAGTTTCTTCATCCCATGTAACCTCCATTTTATAACTGCTTTAAGATAGGAGTTTCATTTGTTCTTAAAGTTTTTTTGGAATACATCTTTTAATAGAGAAGTTAGTAACTTGCTCACCTGAGTGGGAAGCATTTTTGATATTTTGTCTTTATGGATAGAAGCAAGATACCCTCCCCACAAGCTTAGTATCTTATATCTTGATGACTTTAACACATGTGTTTTAGAAATATATGCTTCTCTGGGAATTCCAGAGGTTCCTAATTCTTTTCTGGGAAATTGTGGATCTCAGGAGAAAAGCAAAAGAGAATTGGAAGAAACTTCTGGCCCTAGGCTTGCTCCCATAGTTTGTTTGATCCTAGGGCCACCAGGGGGTTCTATTCCTACTAATCTTGAGTGGTTTGGAGCAAACTAGAATTTTCAGGATGCATCTCATAAGTAGTGGGACTTCCCTGAGAAGAGGACCTTACCTGGTCAGGCCAGTCAGAAGTCTTCTGGACTGACAGCCAGTCTCTCCAGAGTTAGATCAGACTGTCTTAGACCATCACTCAGAACTTCTTAAGCCCACGACCTTGGAGGTTTCTAAGCTCTTCCAGGAACTAGAAGGGTCAGTTACTGTGAGCTTGATAGCATTTCAGCATTTCTCAGCAGGTTGTTGGAAACACTTAAGTCCTGATGACTTCAGCAACTGGGTATTAACACAGCTCATATCATGTGACATTTGTTTTATTTTGTTGAACTGTTTTTTTTTTCCTATGTCCATGTCCAGATGCATAAACTTTGAATCCCAAAACAGAACATTTGAAATATATCCAATTGTTCAGAGAGATGGAGAACTTAACAAAACAAGAATTGGTATGTAGATAAGCACTGAAGCTTTTTTCAACAGCAAGGAGATGACATGGATGACTTAGCCCAAGCACTTATTCAAAAGGAACAATTTCCTTTAAGCAATACATCACTTTTCCAAAAACCTTCCCACTTCTTTAGATCTTTTCTGGGCCTAACAGGTGGCCACCAGAACTAATATGGAGAATGTAACCTAACTTCCATATGTAGAAAAGGGAGGAGTTTGGGGAAATATGTTTCTTTTCATCTGTTTTTTATGGTATTTTCAGTAACCCCCTGATGTGCCTTCATTAAATGGAGATAATTGCCTGGCTTTATATTGATATCTGCTCAAATGAGATACTGTGCTATATAAATCCTTCACTACTATAGAAATGTAAGTTATCCTATTTGAGTGACTTATGACTATCCAAGTAATTCTTTTTACACATATTACAAATTTGTCATATAGCTGTTTCTTTGAATAAACTTAAAAAGTAGTGAATATACATGCATCTCTACTTTATGGATATATACTAATTTAGAAAAGGTAATAAATATCCAGCAATTCTAGCTCAAAATAAATTATGGTTATATTAGCCTATAGGGTTGTTTTTCAGTTATTTTTTTTAAAACCCTTACCCTCTGTCTTGGAATACTATATATTGATTCCAAGGCAGAAGAGTAGTAAGGGTTAGACAGTGGGGTCAAGTGACTTGCCCAGGGTCACACAGCTGGGAAGTGTCTGAGGCCAGATTTGAACCTAGGACCTCCCATCTCTAGGCCTGGCTCTCAATCCACTGAGCTATCTAGTTGCCCCCTTTTTTCAGTTATATCTAACTCTTCATTGCTCCATTTGGTTTTTCTTGGCAAAGATACTAGAATGGTTTGCCATTTGCTTCTGCAGCTTACTTGACAGATGAGAAAACTGAAACAAACAGGGTTTGACTTGCTTAGGGTCACACAGCTATTAAATGTCTATTTGAACTCAGAAAGATGAGTCTTCTTGACTCCAGACCCAGCACTCTGCCCACTGTACTACCTAGTTGCCTAGCCTCCAGTATAGGAATTCTTAAATTATCAACTTTTTATACATCTGAGTGAGCCAGCAATGGAAGAGTTTGTTCCCATTGATAATGTCACTGGTTCACCTCTGCAATGAGTGCCATTATCATTGCTGCCATCCCAGTAGCTCTTAGCCCCACTGCTAGAGCCTCTTTATTGCTATGGAAAAGGATTTTTGCTACAAGGGAAGGAAATAGTTTTCAGACATAATGCTGTTTGCCAGGGAGGTGGAGTGCAACAATGTTATTTCCAGTGTTGGGACTAGAGCAGCAAAAGGGCAACCACAGTAGCAGAGGGCAGGAGAATGCCATATGTGGTATCGAGGTTAAAAGTAAAAGGGTTTAATCAGACAATGAAGATATGCTTCCAGACACCCCAGTTAAAAGCATTGTCCTGTAGAAAGTGTTATAAATAGTGGTTAGTTTCAATAATACTTTTGTACAACAAAAATTAGGCTATATTAGGGTAAGTAGTCTTTTATGGGCTGACCTGGGACCTGGACCATTATTTGTAACAATTTCTGTAAGACATAAATGATTTATTAAGGGATTTTGGAAATATGATCTCTTTGTAAGTTAAAGAATCCTTATAATAGAGCTATTATTGTTATTATTATTACACTGAAATGGAAACTTCATAGAATTTGGTGGCCTCTTACATATTATTTAGTCCAACCATACCTGAAATACGAATTCCCTCTTGAACATCCTTAATAAGTGATCATTTAGCCTTTACTTAAAGATTTGTAGTGAAGGAGGAACTTAAACTGCTTCAGCAGCCCATGGTACTTTGGCATAGCTTTAATTGTTAGGGAGTATTTCTTAATGTAGAATTGAAATTTCTCATAATAATAATAACTCAGTATTAAATGATATTTATTTTTGAAGTTTACAAAGCCCTTTCCCCACAAAAATCTTATAAGACAGATAGTGCAAATATCTTCATTTTACAGAAAAAGAAATGGGTTCACAGAGGTGATGTCACTCAAGATCACCCAGTTGGTAAGGATCAGCCTTAAGTTTGAAGCTAGGGAACCTCCTGATTTCAAGTCCATTAACCTCAAATTCTTCTTTTTCTTACACCAATATACCTGGCGTAAGAAAAACAGGCAAGTTCTCTAAGTTAAAGAGTAGAGTGCAAGTCACAACCCCCATTGCCTTTAAAAAAAAAAAAAGAGGAGAGTGGATCAAGATCTAAGGTAGGATAGGAAGCAGGATACTGTGAATAAAATCAGTACTGAGATTGAAAACAGCTGATCCTCCTGAGTAACCAAGAGATGGGGAAGGTATGAAAAACAACAATCACACTGGCCTGAGAATAGTCAAGCAGTCACCTGGTGGAGGAAATTGTACCTAAGTAGTCATTCATGTGCTAAGGTTCTTTATAAATTTGGCATAGTCAATTCCATTAGAAAATTTTGTTGGATACCTACTGTTCTAAGGACAACTTCTATCTTGTGCACTCAGCTGGTCTAGTTAAGCTGCCAACAAGGTCATTTTGCTTCCTTGTTGCTTGATCTAATCAGCCCAGGGGGAGTTGGGGTAGAAGCTCTACCTTGCCTCTTGCCTGCTCTCTCAGGAATCCCTTGCTGGTTGTGCTGATTCACCAGGAGAAGCAGAGTATTATTTTATTTTTTAAAAAATCCTTACTTTCTGTCTTAGTATTGATTCTAAGGCAGAAGAGTGGTAAGAGCTTGGCAATGGAGATTAAGTGACTTGCCAGGGTCAAACAGCTAGGAAGTGTCTAAGGCCAGATTTGAACACAGGACCTCCCATCTCTGCACCTGGCTCTCAATCCACCTAGCAGCTCCAAGCGTATTATTTTAAACATCAAATTGGTCTGCAAGCTGATCAGGTAGGGTAGGGGATGGCACAAAGCCTACTAGCAGGTGCAAGAGTATAGGAAGAAGTGGGACCTGGGTTAGGACTAAGGATCATTGAGCCATAGTTGTCATATAGCCTGCGCTTTGAACGGCTATGTGTTGTTATGAGGCTGTGTTATGAGTCAATGCACCCTGTCACATGGCCAGTGGCCTTTTTGTCTTACTTTGTTTTACTCCTGGTAGTAGGGAGAT